>NC_142598.1:10385229-10535694 GCF_965207765.1 Zootoca vivipara
AATCTAACACCATCTGGAAGACCATAAGCTCCCTATCTCAGCTTTAGAGACAGAATTCTCAGTGATAATGATACCTGGTACTGGACAGCCCCCCATTTAGACAAGGAGCCATGTCCATTGGGAATTTGTGGAATGAACTCAGGAGCATACAGGTCTCAGTCCTCAGCAGGAAAGCCTGTGTGTTCAGATTTGTAACATGGTTGATCTCAAACACAATAGGAGATTTAACAATACAAAAAACTATTACTTGATTGCCGTATGTTTTCTTTGTTTATGAGAGGGGGGCGGTTATTGGGTCAGATCAGCCTTATCAATTTGCATGCTGTTGCCGGGTTTATATTGTTATCTTGTTGGGCTGTGTATGTAATAAAGGAGATCCATGCTGGGGTGAAGGCACCCTATTTTGTAACTATGAAAAATCCTTTAATAAAAACAAATGCACACATACTGCAAGGACTTTCATGAAGCAGCCAATTTTAAAACTCCATTCAGCTACCGGTACTACTTGCATTTCCTATTCTGACATAGTGATATCATTAGGCAATGTGGGCCCCAAACATTGCTCCTCAAAACCAGAGGAAAGGAGGTGATTATGAGGCACGCTTAGTGGGAAGATGGGAGGGGTGACTGGGTCAAGTGAGTCGTAAGAGCTGCACCAAGCTCATCTCTTGCTTGTTTGCAGCCGCCACGCCAGTATAGCATGCTGTCGGCTGAAGCAAGTCGCAACCTGCTGGTGTGTCTCCTGTGGGTCCTGAAGAATGCGGATGGAGCTATTCTGCATCGCTGGCTTGCTGACCTCTCGGCTTTGCATGTGAACCGTCTCCTTGACCTGCTCTACCTCTGTGTCTCTTGCTTCGAGTACAAGGTTAGAGTCCAATCGTGGCTCCCCTGCTTCCTTCCTCCCCCACCCAGGACTTTGGGGGACAGAACGCAGGAATCCCACCTTTAGCTGGCTGGACTCCTCACCTAGACAAACTCCTTAGTAGTTGCAGATCTCAAAGCAATGCAGTCTTTGACAGAACGTGGCAAGCAAAGAGCGGAGAAGAGGCAAGAGAATTCGCGGCCTCTGACTGCAACACTCAGAGGCTGCATTTCCTTCCAAGGAGAGCCTTAGAAAACAGCCGTTCTACAACACTTTGGGTGTCCTAAGGCAAGAGCAGACAGGCTTCAGGCTGTAAGGTCTCTCTGTTGTTTAATAGAAGCCAGAGGGTTCACCTGCTGGAGCCTAAGGCAAAAGACATACACTTCAGTTAAAGAATTCGAAGTCCAGGAACTTGTACTGAGTACCAGAACTGAGTCAAGTTCACAATCCTTCCATATACAGAATGCACCCCCTGATTCACACCCAAGCACAACCACAATCCATTTCAGCATGGAGACCTGTGTTGTTGCTGTTGTTGTTAAATTGTGGGGGCATAAATCCTTGCCAATCTGCTTCACGCCACACAGAGATTGACCAGTGGATCCTGATCTACCTTCTTCCCACCCCTGCTGTAAGAATTCTTCTTATGTGGAGATTGAATAGGAAGCTAAATGTAAGGCGCTAACAGTTTATAGCGAAATCATTCCTGTAAGATATTGTGAAGTCCAATAGTGCAATTCAGTTCAACATAGTGCTGTTGTTCGCTATGAGCTAAAATGGGGAGTGGGGGGAATCTTGCATTTGGAGTCCCAAAATGCTCCTTTGCCAGAGGTGAAGTGTGGAAGCTTATCATTTCTTGCCTATTGTATTCAGTGCTGATGTGGCTCTAGCCGGCACCATTCCCCATGGTAAAAGCTGAAAGGGCTTCACAATCCCACTGCTCAGCGCCTGTTGAAATGAGCACTTGGCCACTTTCTTGAGTGAGCAACTGTCTGCCTGTTAAATGAGTTCTGGGCCAGCCAGGTTTTGCTTCTGTAGCCAAACTTCCCCCTCTTGCTTAGCGAAGACTGCTAGTCTCACTGCCATCCGCAGGGCAAGAAGGCCTTTGAGCGCATCAACAGCCTGACCTTCAAGAAGTCTCTGGACATGAAAGCACGACTGGAGGAAGCCATCCTGGGCACTATTGGGGCCCGCCAGGAGATGGTGCGACGCAGCCGAGGTGAGAATGAGAGAGGGTGGGGCCCGTTTATCGTGAGCTTGCTTCTGTAGTCCCCAAGTAAGCTTCGGGTCTTGAAATAAGCAGATATAAACTCTTTGGAATACCATCTGTGTGAACAGAAGGGAACTCTGTTCATTCCCTTGAAGGCTCACTCTAGCTGAAGCATTTTTGAAACATTCAGGGCTGGCTTTTGGTGACTGGAACTAGGCTTGGTGGGGAGGAGTTTTATGATCTGCTATGGTTACTCATGCCTTTCCTCCCCTTCCTACACAGAGCGGAGTCCATTTGGAAACCAAGAAAATGTTCGCTGGAGGAAGAATATTGCCCATTGGAGGCAGAATTCGGACAAGGTGGACAAGTGCGTTTGTGGGCAACTCGGGGGAGGGGGGAATCAGGGGAGAGGTAGTACCTTGTTTACATGCACACATTGGACTGGTTTACCTATAATGCTTAGCGAAACCTTGGCTTAGTGCAAATGATCAACCCTTTTATTTATTTTTTATGTATCGTGATCTTTTTATGTGAACCGCCCTGAGACCTTCGGGTATAGGGTGGTACAGGCCTTTGCTACATCTTATGATCAGTTCCCACAGTACAGGCAGTTACCCAAGAAGAGGAACCAAACTTGGGCCTGAACACACAGTGACTCTCATGGTGTGTGTGTGTGTGTGTGTGTGTGTGTGTTGTGTGCAGTGCCTTAATCATAAATTAGTGTGTTTGGTTTGTCGCATCGCCATGATCACATGGCATTCAGGACATCTACTAGATTATTATTTTTATTAAAAAGAATTAACTCAAGTTTTAGTTTTTATGATTGTGTTGGAAAACATATATAGAAAAAAGACTGTGTGGGATAAAGATTCTGAGTCCAAGAAAGAGATGTGCTTTTAGTTCCTTCTCATTGGTTTGCCATCATCCCATATCCCAGCTTTCCCACCCTTATAGAGAAGGTGCTGCAGGCCCCTTTCTCATTTTGGTGGGCTGCACCTGATCTTTGGCAAGAGCTAGTTGCAGGGACCAGCTACCTGTTTCATGGAAGCCCAATGACTTTGGCTTTGCCTGTCCCTAGTGTAGTTCCAACCTTTGGCAGGCCCGTACGAGCAGCACAGTGAGCAGGAAACCAGAATAACCATGCAAACGAGGATTGGTATCTGGTGACTCTAAATGTCTTACACCCACGCCCTTTTTTGTCCCTTGCTCAGATCCAAGGAAGAGTTGGAACATGAGGCTCTGGTGGATGGGAATATGGCCACAGAAGCCAACATGGTGGTGCTGGACACCCTAGAAATCATTGTGCAGGTAGGATCTGATGGAGACTCCAGTCTTGCACCCACCCACCAGAGCAAGGCTCTGGGATTAATTTCTGCAGTGGTGTAGTGGTAACTCTTGAATTGCAGGAGCTTCTCCACCCCCTCACAGTTCACAAGCCACACCCACAAGGAAAATTCAGTTTCTTGATGAAAACT
The DNA here is from genome assembly GCF_965207765.1 of Zootoca vivipara. Classification (NCBI taxonomy): domain Eukaryota; kingdom Metazoa; phylum Chordata; class Lepidosauria; order Squamata; family Lacertidae; genus Zootoca; species Zootoca vivipara. The sequence continues at coordinate 10,388,777 of NC_142598.1, forward strand.
GCCGGAGACGACTTTTCTCATCCTGCTTCCATAAGCAGAGCCTGATTTGGCGAGCTGGAGGACAAAAGTTCTCTCCAGTTTTTCTATTATCGATAAAGTGTTCCTTGGAGTGCATTGAGAGCCACATCTATCTTCTTTGTCCTTGGCTCTTTCATAGCTGTTTTGATTCTCTGTTGCGGTTATGCCGAGCTGGGCTCTCCTAGGTAGTCCGGGGGGCTGGAATATGATAGTGATATGATAGCCATGTTCAAATATATAAAGGGATGTCATATAGAGGAGGGAGAAAGGTTGTTTCCTGCTGCTCCAGAGAAGTGGACACGGAGCAATGGATTCAAACTACAAGAAAGAAGATTCCACCTAAACATTAGGAAGAACTTCCTGACAGTAAGAGCTGTTCGGCAGTGGAATTTGCTGCCAAGGAGTGTGGTGGAGTCTCCTTCTTTGGAGGTCTTTAAGCAGAGGCTTGACAGCCATATGTCAAGAATGCTTTGATGGTGTTTCCTGCTTGGCAGGGGGTTGGACTGGATGGCCCTTGTGGTCTCTTCCAACTCTTATGATTCTATGAATTCAGTGGCCAGTATAGCTCTTAGTCCTTTGCCATCTTTAGCAGAGGCAGCAAAACACCTAAGGTGTGCAGATGATAAGCTTTGCTTGTTTGTTTTGCATAGTCACACCTCTGCCTCGGCCACTCATGTCCCAGTGACTTCCATGGGCTTCTTGGTGCAAGATGAAGTCTGGCCCGGATAAAGCCTCACCATGTTACAAATGGGGCTACACATTCTTTGATGGAGGGGTTCCTAATTTGAGTACAATTTCCCACCCCCTCCCCATTTTTTCTTTCTTTCTCTACCCCCCCCCTCTCCTCCCCGGTTTCCTCTCCACAGACTGTGATCTTATCGGAAGCCAAGGAGAGTGTCCTGGGCGGGGTGCTGAGGGTGCTTCTGCACACAATGGGCTGCACTCCCAGTGCTGCCTTCCTGCAACACTGCTTTGCTACCCAGAGGGCGCTAGTCAGCAAGGTGAGTGCTGCTTGGTTGGGAAATCTCCGCGGAAGTGAATGTTGCAGTTGAATTCCACACTGCCAGGGAGTGTGGTGGAGTCTCCTTCTTTGGAGGTCTTTAAGCAGAGGCTTGACAGGCATATGTCAAGAATGCTTTGATGGTGTTTCCTGCTTGGCAGGGGGTTGGACTGGATGGCCCTTGTGGTCTCTTCCAACTCTATGATTTTGCAAAACATCTTGCTCTGCTCCTGAGAAGACACTGCAGGGAGACTATTGGCTTGTCTGCATCCAAGCTCACTAGCTCTGGTTGTAAGTGGAGCCAGGAACAAGAAGGGCTTATCTATTCCTCAGGTTGTTAGCTTCTGTCTGTCACCGCTCATTTTCTCCAGCCTTTAACTCTGCTGTAGGGGCTTTGCTCTGCAGGGAGCCCCCTTTTTCTGAGATTGTCCACAGCAGAGTGTGCTTACTTAAGTGTGTGTGTGTGTGTGTGTGTGTGTGTGTGTGTGAAACAAACAAATAAACACAAATATAAAACCAGATACCAACCTCAGTACTACAGAGCATATACTGGGAATCCTCCCAACTTCACAATGCATGTTTCCAAAATATCTTTCAAAACATGATGTCCAGATGTAAGACCTGTTTCACGCCTCCTGCACTTATTGACCAAGCCAATGTACTCTTCAAAAATTGTACCTGTGGGAGCAGGGGCCTGGATTCCCCAGGAATGGAGTTGATTTATGAGAGAAGTGGCCCCCGGTCATCTGAAAAGGCATCCCATTATATTTCACCCCTAGTGAGCCAGCATTGCTAAAGAGTAATGTCAGCAGCCAGCAGTTCCCATATTCTGTCACCCCACTTTCCCAACGCAAACTCTTCCTTGCTTTTCCAGAAATAAGCTGTTTCCATGCCTAGGTGGTTTATTGAATAAGTGCTTTATTTCAGCCTTGAAAGATGGAGACCAAAGCCAGCCCTGGGTCCATTATGATTTGAGTCTACTTAATTATGATACTGCAGATCTGGAACAACCTCTGTAAAAGGGCCTGACAGACCCCTCCCTTTATGCTTCCAAGGGCTGGGTGAAAACCTGATTCACAGAGGTTTTTATTATTAAATCTTACCGCTCTTGAGTGCGTTGATACCTTGCTTTTAAGATTATCAGCCTGTTGGGTTTTATGCATCTATTATACATTGCCTTGCTTACAGTCCATAGGAAGGCCAGTATTACCATTGTTAGATAAAATAACTCGTCTCTTGCTTGCAGTTTCCCGAAATGCTTTTCGAGGAGGACACAGAACTGTGTGCTGACCTGTGTCTGCGCCTTCTCCGCCATTGCAGTAGCAAGGTGGGCACCATCCGCACCCATGCAAGCACCTCGCTCTACCTTCTCATGCGACAGAACTTCGAGATTGGCAACGTAAGTGCTCATTGGAGTAAGGAGGTGCTAGAGCTGTCCTCTGTCTCTTCTGCTGCAAGGGTGCTTCCTGGGAGCAGGCCTGGGCTATCACCAGAGTCCAAGTAGTTGTTGTTGTTGTTTGAATGAATGAATGAATGGATGAATGGATGAATGAATGAATTTATATACCGCCCTATACCCAGAGGTCTCAGGGCAGTTCACAGTAAAGATCAACATAAAACCCACAATATACTCAAAATAAAAACAACAACCCAATAACACCCCCCCCAAAAGAAATCCACATTTTAAAAGGACATAGGATGTCAATCAGATCAGTCAATGGCCTGGTTAAAAAGGAACATTTTTGCCTGGCACCTAAAGGTGTATAATGAAGGCGCCAGGCGAACTTCCCTGGGGAGAGCATCGCACAGGCGGGGAGCCACTACAGAGAAGGCCCCGTTCTTGTGCTACCATCCTCTGGACCTCTTGAGGAGAAGGCACACGAAGGAGGGCCTCAGAAGATGATCTCAGGATCCAGGTAGGTTCATTGATCCCTGCAGGATTGCCACGTTGCACAAACCCTTTTCCTGCCTCTGTTCTCTTCCCCCACCTCTGTCAAAATTTAAATTGTAAGCTCCTTGGAGCCAGGGGCCCGTCTCGTGATTCGGTTACTTTGTAAAATACAGCGTACACTGATGGCGTTATGTAAATAAAAGTAATACGTTTGTACCAGCCTGGATGCCCCAGCTGACATCCTTCAGTTGCTGCTATGGAAAATGGGAGAGGATCTCCTCCAAGACGCTTCCAGACACCTGCTGCTCTCAGAGCCTTAAGGCCATGAGCCAGGGCCGGCTCTAGGGGTAGGCACGGCGCCCGGGCGCCCAACATGCTTGGCAGCTCCTTCAAAGTGTTTTTGGATTCTGTTTCCATGAGTTGCCAAAAGCAACAGTTTTGGATTGTTACCTAACTTGTATCCCTGGGGTGGGGGTGGTCTTAGAGAAAAGCATGCGCATTAATGTTGTGTAGGAAAGAGGAGTGGAAATGAAACAAAGAGCATCAATGCTGAAAAGAAGCATGCTCTCCTAAGTAGTGTAAACCTCTTTAGTTTTAACAGTTGGCTAAGCAATTACTATTCACATTTTAAAGGAAATAATACCAGTGAAGCTTTAATCTTAAAGTGTTCCGAACTAGCCATTTTTCTAGGTGATTTTAAATTTAAACCAGTCCACTCTGGAACTGTGTTCTGCAGAATCCGTTCCGAGCATCGCCTCTGCTTTCATTTGGTTCGGGATTTGAATAATCTTTCTGGCTTGCCCTGCCTTGCTGACTCCTGTGGCGTCTCTCCTGCACAGAACTTTGCCCGAGTGAAGATGCAAGTCACCATGTCCCTCTCCTCGCTTGTGGGAACGTCGCAGAACTTCAATGAAGAGCACTTGCGGCGCTCATTGAAGACCATCCTGACCTATGCCGAGGAAGACCCGGAGCTGCGAGAAACCACATTTGCTGAACAGGTACATTGGATGGGAGACCCATAAACAGTGGGTCTGGCAGTGCCCAGGAGTTGGGCTGTGGCTTGGGCTGGTACCTTCTGACCCTGGCAGTCTCTTCTATAGCTTCTGCAATTAATTATGAACAATTTAATCTGCATTGGGATTTCTAGGCAATTTCTCAAGAATGCATGTGTGATAGATACAGTGCTTTTTTTCTTTAAAAAAAATGTTTAGGGGTACTCTCATTTTGACTCAAGAAAATCACCACTCTATAGTTCAAATCGGGGGAAATAAATAGAGTAAATGGACAAAAGTACAAAGATTCACAAAATGTTTAGGGGTATGTGTGCCCCCAGCGAAAAAGTACTGGATAGATATATTGGATTTATTTAAAAATATTAGGATGCTTTATTTACCATATAACAATGTATGATCAAACTAAAGCAAACATTTTGCTATTTTTTATAAATAAAAATATTTATTAAAAAAACTGAAATGTGATACTATGGGACTTTTCACTAAATTTGAAACATAAATCTTCCCAGGTAATAAAAATGTTTCCCCAAATACTTAACAGTATACGTATTGTATACTGTAGTCATATTGTAGAATCCTATGGAAATACCAAGTACGAGCCTAAGTGAGAAAAAAATGATCACCTCCTATATCAGAATATTTCGATCTTTTTTCTTGAACCAGAATTATAGTATTCAATAGAAACAGTGGTGGATCTTGGGGTCTCAAATTCAGTGGCACCCTGTGTGACACCAGAGTTCAGCACCCCTCTGTCTCTCGCGTTCCAATGTAAACCATAGTTGTGTCCCCGGCAGCACCAAACTGGTCATGCTCCCCTAAATTGCTTAAAATGGTTATATACTCTGGGAAATGGTTAGAGCATGAGTAGGCTAACGTGTAAGTCCTGGCGGCTGGATCTGGCCCAATCGCCTTCTAAATGCAGCCTGTGGACGGTCCAGGAATCAGCATGTTTTTACATGAGTAGAATGTGTGCTTTTATTTAAAATGCATCTCTAGGTTATTTGTGGGTCATAGGAATTCGTTCATTCTCCCCCCCCCCCAAAAAAAATAGTCTGGCCCCCCCACAAGGTCTGAGGGACAGTGGACCGGCCCCCTGCTGAAAAAGTTTGCTGACCCCTGGGTTAGAGTATCTAAATTTTGAAATGGCTTAGATGCAGCTAAGCCAGTGTCTACCAAATGTGATGAAGATGCAAGAGATTAATTATTAGACCTGGTTTTGCTGTTCTTTCTCCTCCTAGAAAGTGGGGAGATTTTTTTTGGGGGGGGGTATCAGGATCAAGGTGAACACAGCCCATAAGTGAACAAGGCTATGCCCAACTCGATCCTGTCGGTAAGTATTGCATCAGGGATGCCCTCTTTCGCAAGTGCCTTTACCTGAGTGCTTGCGGCATCCTCACTCTTGATGGAGGCAATCCTGTGTTCTTGTGCCTGCTCTCCATGCTTGTGACTTAGAAGGTGCTTCCTCCTTTCCCCGACCAGGTTCAAGACCTAGTCTTCAACCTGCACATGATCTTGACAGACACGGTAAAGATGAAGGAACACCAGGAGGATCCAGAGATGCTGATAGACCTGATGTACAGGTGAGACAGTGGCCAGTGCTCTGGGTACGGAAGCAGCAGGAAGGCCCAGAGGCAAGCAAGCCTTGCTTTCTTAGCCTCAGTTCCCCAAAGGGAGGGTGTCAAAATGCAGGAGCCAGTGTGGCTGCATTTGGACCCGAGACAAAAGAAGGTTCATATCTCAGATCATCCACAAACTCATTGGCTGTTGGCAAGCCTGTTGCAGCATGAGATATCTACCTGCTTTTACACCTGCCTCATCTGTTGCATATGGTGAGAGCTCCTGTTTTTGCTCCCACTCAGCAAGTAATGGAAGTGGGTGAGCTGGCCTCACAGCCAAGGAGATAGCTATGCTGTCCAGGATAACCTTAATATGAGGGGACCAAGCACTCTGGGGCTGGAAAAGGGTAGTCTGGGGAGTGTGCACCTTCCAGAGAATATTAAAGGAGAAAGTCACACTAAGTGGTAACATTGCTGTGGGGTTGGGGAGAGCCTTGCAGGTGTTCATCTCTTGGTGGATGTGTGTAAGTTTGTAGGATTAATCAACCCAGGCAGAAAGCATTGGCACAAATGGGACCACATCATGGAGGTGGGGAATGTCTGTTGCTCCTTGTGTTGATGTAAATGTATTGAGATGTGTTGCGGTATATGTACATGTACATGACAAACATAGCCACTGTTCGTGCATCACTCACTCATGTCCTACAACAACAACAACAAAAACAATTTATTTATACCCCACCCATCTGGCTGGGTTTTCCCAGCCACTCTGGGCAGCTCTCAACAGAACATTAAAAACATGATAAAACATCAAACATTAAATACTTCCCTAAACAGGGCTGCCTTCAGATGTCTTCTAAAAGTCAGATACCGTGTTTCTCTATAAGACATGCCTATAAAATAAGCCATGGCACAATTTTCTCAAGGCAATAAAATATAAGGCATCCCCCCAAAATAAGACATGCTGGGGTACCGGTACTATACCGTGCTGGGAGCAGGTCCGGATGGCGCTTCCGTAAGGAACAGGAAAAGGAAGATGCCTTTCCTTGCCGGAAGCGTGGAGTTCAGATGGAGCGGGAGCCGGCAGAAGCTGCAGCATGCCCTGCGCCGAGCCCCGACCCAGCAGGACCCTGCGCGACCCACAGCTCGCGCCGCGCCAAGTCCCGACCCAGCAGGACCCGGCAAGGGCAGCAGCGTGCGCTTTGCCGAGTCCCGGTGGAGCGGGAGCCGGCAAAGGCAGCAGCGCACGCTTTGCCGAGCTCCAACCCAGCGGCGGGACGCAGCAAGAGCTGCAGCACGCGGCGCGCCGAGCCCCGACCCGGCAGGACCCAGCAGCGTGCCCTGCTGAAGCGCCAACAAAGCGCCCAGCAGTGCAGCAGCAGCAGCAGCCAGTTCCGGGCGCCAAGCCGCAGCGGGAAGAGGTAATTTTAAACAAATAAGACACCCCCGAAAATAAGCCATAGGCTTATTTTCTTGAGTAAAATAAATATAAGACGGTGTATTAAAATGTGAGAAACACGGTAGTTGTTTATTTCCTTGACATCTGATGGGAGGGCGTTCCACAGGGCAGGGGCCACTACCGAGAAAACCCTCCGCCTGGTTCCCTGTAACCTCACCTCTTGTAGTGAGGGAATTGCCAGAAGGCCCTCAGAGATGGACCTCAGTGAATGATGGGGTTGGAGACGCTCCTTCAGGTCTACTGGGCCCGAGGCTGTTTAGGGCTTTAAAGGTCAGCACTAACACTTTGAATTGTACTCAGAAATGTACTGGGAGCCAATGTAGGTCTTTCAAGGCGGGTGTTATATGGTCCTGGCAGCCACTCCCAGTCACCAGTCTAGCTGCCACATTCTGGATTAGTTATAGTTTCTGGGTCACCTTCAAAAGTAGCCCCACGTAGAGCGTGTTGCAGTAGTCCAAACAGGAGATAACTAGAGCATGCACCACTCTGGCAAGACAGTCTGTGGGCAGGTAGGGTCTCAGCTGGCATACCATATGGAGCTGGTAGACAGCCGCCCTGGACACGGAATTGACCTGCAGCTCCACTGAACTGCATTGGCTCTCAAAATGCTATGAAAAAGGCTTCATAAGTGAAGCTCCTCCTATCTGAGCGGGAGCTTGGATTGACTTGAAGCAAGTCACCTTAAAGTGAGTCAGTAGCAAAGCCAGCCATGGAACTCAGGACTTCTGTCCCTGATCATTCATTACCTGCCTCTCAGGATAGCCAAGGGGTACCAGACATCACCGGATCTGAGGCTGACCTGGCTGCAGAACATGGCAGCGAAGCACTCTGAGCGTGGGAACCATGCAGAGGCCGCTCAGTGTCTGGTGCACTCCGCTGCCCTGGTAGCCGAGTACCTGAGTATGCTGGAGGACTGCCGCTACCTACCTGTGGGCTGTGTCACTTTCCAGGTATGAAGAAGGCCAAGGCCAAGGCATCATTTCAAAAAAAGAAGGCTGGTCTGCATCGAAGGCATTGAGCAGCTCTTCTCTGTTCTTTCTTAGCTTCAGTACTTACTCGTAGCCCCAGTCCTACTTTCCTGCGGGAGAGATAAACAAACAGAGGGGGTCTGCCTCCCATTTCTGCTTCCCCTAAACCCAAATGTGGGGTGATGCCCAGATGTTCCCTGCCCCTAGCAAGGCCTCTGCTTCCCTAAGGCCCCGAAGACCTAGAGTTCTTGCCTTGTTCAACTGACAGGCTGTTTGGGAGGGAAGAGTGAGAAGATTTGTGTGCCCTCCCCCCCACCCCAACAGTAACATCTGCCCTTTTCCAAGAACATCTCTTCCAACGTGCTGGAAGAATCTGCCGTCTCGGATGACGTCCTGTCCCCTGATGAAGAGGGCATCTGCTCTGGGAAGTACTTCACCGAGCAAGGGCTGGTTGGGTTGCTCGAGCAGGCAGCGTCCTCCTTTACTATGGTGAGAACTTGAACTTTTTTACTTTCAGTGTACAAGAGCATTCCCTGTGCTTGAGGGGTGGCAGCCGCCTTCTCTTGCTGCAGTAGGCGGCTGAATCCCAGGTGTGTAGACTCCTGGAGAATGATTGGGCACCAGCGCCATAGAACACAGCTTTTTGTGCACAAATTTCTGCTTCCTTTTAAAACTGCAAATGGCTTAGGAACCTGAATGGTCTGGATTGTGGGTGGGTGGGTGGGTGGGTGAGTGGGACTTGAATGGTCACAGAGAGGCTGTGTTTTCTGCCCTTCCCACAGCAGCCAATTCTTGTAAATTCTTCCCCACCTGCTTTCTTCTATCTCTGTTATTGTCTGTTTTTCTGTAAGCTTCAGCCGTCTTTTCGTTGGTTGCATTCATTCACTTTGATTGTTTCCAGATGCTCAGTTTGCACAGCCTTAAATGCGCCACTGCTTATCTGGGATGCCTTTCCTCAGGGAAGGAGCACTCTGGTTTCAGGAGTGTTGCTTTTTCCACTTCTCGGTAATACATTTAGGCAAGTGGCCAATTGTGTTTCCCTGCAGGTATCTCAGCCCCTCTGTTTTCAGTGAAAATTAAAGTATGTGGAGGGCCGAAGACCTCTCTCCCCCTCCCACACTGCCTTTAAAACAAGGCGCACACAAAAAAACCACCTCCTGGCGCATGAAGCTGCAGTAGGTGGTGATTGTAAAGAAACATTTGTGTAAAGTAGTGTGAATTCATACAGTTCATTTCCAGAAGCAGAAGTAGGAACCTGGTTGTAACCCACAAGTCACAATTAGCTGCTTCCTCCTGCCCCGTTGGACCAAAACGGCTCAGGACTGCAATACCTCAAGGACCGGAACAGCTACCAGATTTTTAGAAGACATCTGAAGGCAGCCCTGTTTAGGGAGGCTTTTAATGTTTAATAGATTATTTTATTTTATTTTTCTGTTGGAAGCTGCCCAGAGTGACTGGGGAAACCCAGCCAGATGGACGGGATATAAATAATAAATTATTATTATTATTATTATTATTATTATTATTATTATTATTATTATTATTTCCATATGAACCTACCCGGACCCTGAGATCATCTTCTGAGGCCCTCCTTCGTGTGCCTCCTCCTTGAAAGGTTTGGAGGGTGGCAACACGAGAACGGGGCCTTCTCTGCAGTGGCTCCCCATCTGTGGAATGCTCTCCCCAGGGAAGTTCGCCTGGCGCCTTCATTATACACCTTTAGGCGCCAGGCAAAAACTCCTTTTTAACCAGGCCTTTGGTTGATCTGATTTACACCCTGTGCCCTTTAAAAATGTGGGGTTTTTTTGCAGGGGGGGTGTTATTGGGTTGTTGTTTTTATTTTTATTACCGTATGTATTTTGTGGTTTAATAGCTTTTTTAAAAAAACATCTGTATTGAATGTTCAAAAAGTACATAATTATATGTGCAGTAAACATGGTGAGACGTAAATAAAAGAGAGAAAAAGAAAAAGAGAAACACAATCCGTGTAGAAGGGAAAGTAAAGGGGGGCTGGGGAACCAAAACTGTATATTTTACAAGGTTGTTATTGTACTTCACCAGATCTTAACCTATTACAGTATTTGTAAGAATGGATTCCAAATATCATTGAATTTGTCCATGGCAAGCCTGCGTTTATATGCAAGTTGTTCATATGTTGCGAGTTTGTATAAGTCTTCAATCCAATCGTAGAAGGGAGTTTTATATCTTGGTTTTATTCTGTGAACCGCCCTGAGACCCCCGGGTATAGGGCGGTATATAAATTCAAATATATAATAATAATAATAATAATAATAATAATAATAATAATAATAATAATAATAATGGCAGTCTTAGTAAAGCTTCTTCCCTTAGGAGAGACTTAACTGCCTTCCAGTGAAAGTTAAAACTTTTTGCAGGCAAGCTGAGCTTGCATATTTCCAAATAGGCCTCCACCTTGACTGGGGGCTCTGTGAGGTTCTAGCCATGCGTGGCCCAGTTGCCTTACCCCCTGCAGCCCCACGTCAGGTCTTCCCTGAGGACCGAAGTGACTTTCTGAATTCCTTCTCGCTCTCTTCAGGGTGGGCTTTACGAGGCTGTCAACGAGGTCTACAAGATCCTCATCCCCATCCACGAAGCCAACCGCGACTTCAAGAAGTTGGCAGTGCTGCATGGCAAGCTGCAGGATGCTTTCAACAAGATAACCAACCAAGTGAGTGCAGCTTCTTGGACAACCTTTTTCAAGTCAATGGCCACATTCTCTCTCCCCCCCAGGGGCCACATTCTTTTCCAGGGGCCGCAGGCAAGAGGTGGGTGCAGTCGGAGGCAGTAAATGTAGATTTTACCTTTGTACGGTGGGCTAGTTTCTATACATAATGCCCCCACCTGTCTCTGCCATCCAGACAGTCAAGAGGCATTATAAGGGTTCAAGGACATATTCCAGCCAGGCAAAAGCACTTGGGGTGTGTGAAGCGAAAGCCAGTGAGGGGTGTGGCCTGGGGAGAGGGGGTGTGGTCTAGGAAGGGTTCTGAGGGCCCGATATAGATGCCTGGAGGGTCACATTCAGCCCTGGGGCCTGAGATTCCCCACTCCTGGTCTCTAGACCTTTTTTTTGCAATGCCTTGTTTAGGGCGATGGCTGAAGTAAGAGAGCCAGCATAAGTTCTCCTTCCTCCATGGTTGCCTGTCAAAATAAGTAAACGTGGCGTGAATTTGGCGGATCGGAGACGGTTGCAACTGGAGACTGAAATCTGAACGGTCTGAATGTCAGAGCCCAAAAACTGTTATGCTGGGGAAACTTTGGGGCTGTGGCATGGGAGTTCCGAGCTTTGGCATAGTGTAAATCAAGATGCTGTGGGCAGTGTTCATAGCGGAGGTGCAATTTATGCACTCAGTTGAATGGACAGTGCCGCTTTGAGACAGAGAGAAGTTCTCTGGGGCCTTGTGACAGTATGAGGAAAGCATACTGAACTGGAACCCATAGCCTGTTCCCCGCTCCCGCCCCCCACAAAAAAACCCCTCTGTTGAATCATAGAGAGAGGAATGTGCCAGTATGGGTTCGGTATAGAACAGCCAGGAGTCCAGAATTCTAGGATTTGCTCCATACAGGATTAGAGCCTAGTGGGGATGCTGCCAAGCCAGAACTTATGGCTCTGTTCTTGTAATCAGAGCTAAACAGGGAGCTCCACTGATTCCTACGGGGTTCACTTGGGTATTCTGTCAAATGCCGATGGTGCCAACCCTGGGGAAAAGGTGAAAAGAGCTATTGGGAGCTGATGGATCTATACTGATTGCAGGTGGCATTTTAAACCAAAACATCCCTCCCTGCCCTCCTGGGCCAAGGTCAAAGTTGTGTTCAAGGTCTCAGGTTGGCAGTGTGCTAGTCTTTGCGGCTGGGTCTTGTAGATGATGGTCGAATACACTTTGAAATGAGCTGGGATTATCGTGCCATCTCCTGCTTGCTTCTTCAAGAAGTTGGCAGTGGTTGGGATGCCTCACAAGAACAGGAATTGTTATGTTCAGATCGGCCTGTGACCATTCAGGGTTATGCCTGGGCCTAGCCTGTGATCAGCTTGTGACAAGACGGGTGCTGAGTTTTGAAAATAAATCAATAACCACCTTCTTCTTCCTGTTTTCTCTGTTCCCTTCCTGTCCTCTCCGTCCTGTCAATCAGGCCTCTGGCTGGGAGGTAGGCTGCATCATGTCTTACATTTTCTGTGTCGGTGTTTGTGTGAGTGTGCATGTTGCTTCTGTAATCTCCACTCTCCTCTGTGCACTTACCGCCAAACTCCTCCTCTAGCTGGCATTGTTGGTGCAGTTATTGCAACTTTTAAACTCTCTCTCTGTGTGTGTGTCTGTGTGTGTTTGTCAAGGGGTGGCGGTTATTGTTTCTGTTTCTTGTTATGGTACGTATTTTTGTGTTTCTATATTGTAAGATGCCCTGTGATCTCTGGATGAAAGGGAATATGGGAATTTAATCAATGATAATGACACCAAAGTGGGAGCCCCTGAACTTTCTTGTGCAGGCTGAGCAAGGCAAATTTTGTGCGTGCCTCAAAATGGCAGCAATCCTCAGGGAAAATAGACAGAAACAGTGCGGTTTCATGATCCCACCCAGGATCATAGTTCCAAATCTATGCCATTATCCTGCACGCTACAGTACCCTTGCAAATAATGTTTGCTGTAAATGTCAGAGGCTGGCTACTGACAAAAGGCCTGCTGGACATGTGGAGGCTGTATCTTGCAGCAGCAAAGCACTCTTACTTTTTCACTCTATGAGACATAGCTGTTTTGCTATAAGGAAGATTGCAGATGAGGGCCTAGCGTCTGGGAAAGGAGCACCACTGTGTGGCAGAATCCTACTGGAAGGCCCAAGAGAATGGACTTGACCCTGTCTGCAGAGACCCCAAAGGCCTTCTCTGTCTTTTCTGGGGCCCCTCTAGTTAATACGTTTGGTGTAGGCTAGGACCGGTCAGTTTGTTCCATGACTAAAGTGATGGAACTGCATTCATATTTTCACAAGCTTTGTTCCAAGACTGCAGTTGGCAAAGGGTGTTTTATTGTGCTTTTGGAGTGTGTCTATTGAGTGGCAGCTTCCTGTACTACAGATTCTCAGCAAGAAGCACAGGTGGCCTAACTCCCCATTCAAGAGAAGCCCATCCTTTGAAACTAGATTGAACAGCCCAAACTGCTTCTGTGCTGCAGGGTACCAAAAGCAAGCAAACAAAAAGCATGTGCCTCCTGTTCAGCCCCTTTGAAAAAGCTTGTGCTGCCAAGCTCTTTGTCCTCCCACTATCCTGGCAGTCTTCCAGTGACGAGGAAACACACCACGACACAGGTTTGCAGAGGGTAGCATGCTTTGCCCTTGCTACTATTATTAACTGCCCTCCAGCTGCCACTGGTGGCCCCTTCCTTCTCCTGTTGCCACACCAGGAGCTTATGCAGCATGGGTGTACCCAGGATCAAAGCAAGGGGGGGCACACCAGCCACGCCCCCAGCCACCCGATTGGCTAGCTGGCAATGACGTGCCAGGATCCCCCCAGGAGGCATGGTCAACGTCCACGCCCCCCAGAGGAAAGGGGGCCGTTTGCAAGGCAGCACACAGAGCCGCCCGCGCTTGCACTCCTGCCTCGCCCGCTCCTTTAATGGCAGCGGTGACTAAAACGAGGCAGCAGCAGCAAAGCAAATGAGGTGCCACGGAGCATTGTCGGGCAGCACTTTCTGTGCTGTGCTCGCTGTGACTTGAAGGAGTGTGGGCTGAAGTTAGCCCAGGTCCAAGTCCAGGTTTTTTACAACGGAGGCAGCTTCGCTGCCGCTGCTGCTGTTTCATTTCAGCCAAGCAGGCTGAGGCGGAGCACAGCAGGCAGCGTCCCTGCCTCTCCTCTCCAGCTGCCCTGCTTCTAGAGGGGGGCAGCTGCCCCTCTTGCCCCATGCTGGGTACGCCCATGTTATGCAGAACCATAACTCTGTGATAGAGTGTCTGGCTACAAGCAAAAAATGGCAATTTGAATCTCCAGAATCTCCAGGTATGGATGGGAGAGACTCCTGCCTGAAATCCTCAAGAGTGCTGCCGGTCAGCGCAGACATTTCTGAGCTAGATAGACCAGTGGTCTGACTCAGTATAAAGCAGCATCCTATGTTCCATCTAGCCCAGAGAGAGGAGGAAAAGAAGCATAAGCAACTTTTTAAAAACAACAACAACAACAACAAGCAGTGGATTGCCTTCTCTGTTTTATGAACTAATGTTTATTTGTTATTGTCAGGGGGACTCCTTACAGGGACCCTCCCCCAGTCATCCTGACCAGCACTTCGCCCAGTGACAGCACTAGCAGCGGGCCAGGAGGAGGGATTGAGGAATGGAGTGGGGTGGAGAGAGGGCTCTCAGACGTGTCAGAGCCTAGGCACCGACCCAGCTGGCCAGAGGGGGAAGGACAGCACAGCGAGGTGCCGGAGCCTCTGCAACGCTCCAGCCGAAGGACGGGAGAAGGAACGTAGCCCCCTCTGGCGCCCAAATTGAGGCGCGCACCCACACGCAGGGCTAGGGGGAGGCGCTTTGGGGTGCCCAGGCTTTTGTGGTGGTCCAAGACACGAAGGGAGCCATTGCCGGGTTCTGAATCGGACTAGGCAGTCACGTTTTCTGATATCTCTGCACTGTAAAGAATATGCACAATAAAACTCTGAAGGACAGAGCAAACTGGAGCGTCTTTACTCGAGAGCAGCCGCAACAATCCCCTGACAGTTATCATTTTAAAAAATAATAATTTTATCTGAACGGCTTTGTGAGGTCTGAAAACAGCTCTATAAATGCCTTCGATCATAGTTGGGAGTGGCAATCCTTCCTTTTAGGGGCTCTCAGCCACCGCCAGAGCCACACACACCTGACTGAGGCAGGCAGGTAGCCAGCATCACTCTTAGCTACAGTCCCATTGGTCCAGCTCACCCTGCAGATTTGTGCCCCTGGCCTTTGTCCCCTTGCACATATCCTGCAGCTGGTGCTGTCCATGCTCCTCTCCCTGCTGCTTTGCTGAGGCCCTTCCTGCAGCCTCTCTATGACACCTCCCTCAGCTGGTGGGTCCTTGCATAGCGTGCAACTGGAGAGCCCTGTGCCTGCTCCTCACTCACTGCTTTCAATTGTTGGGTGGGGAGAAGGAGCTGTCCTGGCCATACTCTTCTTGCCCTTCCAATTCCATTCTCTTCTCCCCATCCCCATTTCTCAAAGCAGCTGCTTAGGGATCGTGACCTCTATCCTGGAGGCCTGCCCCCTGCATCCCATATGCTTTGAGGGTCTGGAAGTGTATGCTCAGAAGTGTTTATAATGAGATCCGCAAGTGGATAACCGGGTTTTGTTAAGGTAATAGGTTAGGGTCGTTGTGACTTCTACTTTTGCAGTCCTTTGTCAAGCAAAATTAATAAATGATCCAGCACCAGGTACCATCCATTTAAGCAGGTTGAGAAAATGCAGCGCAAGTAATAAAATTGTTTGCTTGTTTGAAAATTTGCACCCAGATTTACAATGTGCTCTTCTCTTTACCAGAGCCAAGGCAGTAAACATATATGTAGTTAGGAGACATCAAAGTACGACTTCAAAGTACAGAATGGCTCGAATCACATTCAGTTCAGCCCTCCCATAGTTGGGTAATAACAAGGTGCTTAAAAGCTGTTCTGAAAAGGGAAACCTGCTGGGGCCACTCTCAAGAAGGCCCCCATGTAGGGCGTAATGACTGTCATTAAGAGACTAGAGACTAGCTTCCGATGCTAGAGATAATATATAGCCATCGTGACTAGAGACATTGATAGCCATTCCCTGTGAATATGTCAGATCCCCTTTTGAAGCCATCGTAAGTTGGTGGCCAACTCCCCATTTTGTGGGAGTGAATGCCATGATTTAACTACAGTATGTACTGTGTGAGGAAGTGCTTGCTTTTGTCTCTCCTGAATCTTCCCAATATTCAGCTTGGATTGTTCCAGTGTAGTATGGTGGGGTGGAGGGGGAATACCTTTTATCCACACCATGCCCTTCTCAAACATCCCTTTCTAGTCCCCCCCCCCCAAAAAATTAAAATGTCCCAGGCATTATCTTCCCTGGGTAGGCAGCCTCTTCCTAGTCTGTTCAGTATTTTTCATTCAGCAATCTTATCTTCACCTACTAAAATACTCAAAGCAAATTTAGTGCATTTCCAGAACTTTTATCTGGTTTAAAGATTCCGCTTGTACACCGGCGTGTCTTTTTACTAAGAGCAGCACCCCGATCCTGAGTTTTGTGTGTGTTCAGATGTATGCACCCACACACACACCCCTTAGAACAAACATGCACAGTGTGAAAGAATGGAAGGGATGTGGTTTTTTTGGCAGCGAAGTGCTGTGTTGACATCGTAGCATGCACCTCTACAGTGGATCCTAAGGATTTTGGGAATAGAGGTTCCTAACGTTCTTAACCTGTTTGGTATTTGTTAGCTTTTACCTGTCCCAGAACTGATTTTCCATTAAAAAGATAGACCACAAGAAAAGCCTCACCCGTTTTAAGTCTCTTAGTATCACAAAAACACTGCATTGTTGGGTGTTGTGGGGACTCAGAACAAGAGCTGAGTAGAGAAATTCTTTGTTTCTTACTGTCACTGGACAGATGAGAGAATTGGAAGTGGTCCATATGGGGATGCTAACTCCACATACCAAAATCTTCCAGGTCTTTAGGGATCAGGGCCATTCTGGTGAGCTAATCCCAAGCCATTGCTTGCTTCGAAGTTTGTTTAATTCCCTCAGCCTAGGTAACTTGGGGGGATGTGGGTGACACTGTGGTCTAAACCACTGAGCCTCTTGGGCTTGTCGATCAGAAGGTCGGCAGTTTGAATCCCCACAACGGGGTGAGCTCCCGTTGCTCGGTCCCTGCTCCTGCCAACCTAGCAGTCCGAAAGCACACCCAAAAGTGCAAGTAGATAAATAGGTACCGCTCCGGCAGGAAGGTAAACAGTGTTTCCGTGTGCTGCTCTGGTTTCGGTGTTCCGTTGCGCCAGAAGTGGCTTAGTCATGCTGGCCACATGACCCAGAAAAACTGTTTGCGGACAAACGCCAGCTCCCTCGGCCAGTAAAGCGAGATGAGCGCCACAACCCCAGAGTTGTCTGCGACTAGACTTAACAGTCAGGGGTCCTTTACCTTTACCTGGGTAACTTATAGCTGGTAGATGCCACCTGGCTATGTCTCTGTCCTTTTGGTTGGATTGTCTACCTACCTGTTGGTCCCTCTGCTCAAGATACTTGCTTTTCGAACCACTGGATTAAAATCTTGCCTGCACTGAGGCCTGGACACTTGGCATAGACTTTAGCTGACACAGCCTACCTCTGAGACCAGTGCAGCTTCCTTTTCTAGCACATACAGACCACAGGGAAATCTACACAAGCTTTCTCTTTTCCCCCAAGCACTGCTTTTGAAGCAACTTTTTCCTACCTGTGCAGTGCTCTGAAAATCCGTGTTATCATGTGGCGATGTAGAGATGCACAAATAGTGGAGAAGGCTAGTCCATCCTTAACTACGATGCAAGTCTTCTTTGCTTTCATTTTGGACCCCAGGGAAGCTATTCTATATGACCACTTTGTAGAGCAGACACACGCTTACGTTGCGCTCTGAACATTTACGTTGCACTCTGTAATCTTTGAAGTGGTCCCGAAAATGGAAGACACCATCCTAAAGCCCACTGCTGCCTTTGCTTGGCAAGGAATCGGGATCAGGAACAGCCTCAGTTTAGGCTGTGGCAGAGGGGCCAGGAAGTGGCCCTAGGCAGCCTCGCGGCACAGCAGCTAGGTCTAGTTCTAGTTATGTGGGGTTCCGTTGCATACTGTGCATCATTAATGCAGTTTTCCATGTGCACACCATGCAGTTTAGCAGACAAGTCCTCACGAGATCTTTGTAGGCTGCCAAAGCCTCCCGAACCCAGATCTCCCTGCACTTTCCAGGGAGAGAGAGAGAGAGAGAGAAACTGCTATGCATGGAAGTGTCCAGGAGTGAAAGGTGCTGGGAATTGGATGTGGGAGAGGAGGCATCAGCGTGTCTGTGGGTCCCTAAGTCAGCCACCTGCCTTGGAGGGGGCCCCCGAGACACCAGTTATTGGTGTCCTCCTGCCACTGCCCTGAAAGCTGGAGGTAGGTAATAGAACAGGCATCCCCAAACTTTGGCCCTCCAGATGTTTTGGCCTACAACTCCCATGATTCCTAGCTCACAGGACCAGTGGTCGGGGAAGATGGGAATTGTAGTCCAAAACATCTGGAGGGCCAAAGTTTGGGGGTGCCTGTAATAGAATATCTCAGAAACATTAAAGTAGAAGTGATTTAAACAGCTCCAGCTCAGTCACCAAGTGCTTCTTAAAGGGCTCTGATGAATTTTCAGGGGAAGTGGTTCCATCAAGGTCAAGCAGATGCTCAGAGCGTGTTTGAAATACAGATGGTGCTATGGAGGGGGCAATTTCGTTCAGTTTTGGGCTGTGTGCAGGCAGCCATTTCTAGGGCGGAAAGGGAAGCAAGGTCCTCCTAACCGTTCCTGCGGCTGTAGCCGTGATCTAGCAGCAATGCCTTGATGACTGTAGTTGGGGAGAGGGAATGTTTTTTGCTTAATTGCACCAACTTCTTCCAGACCCAGAGGAGCCGGCACAACTTCTTCTTCTTCGGGCATTGCATGTATAAGTATAGAAGGGTGTGCCGCTCATCACCAGCGCTATTGTGGGTACCAGCCATGGCAGTATAAACATTTGTTGTGGTATATCAGGTTGCGCTCCTGGGGGCAGCTTTTGGTTCTTCCCAGATACTGCATGAAATGCTGCAGGGACCTGTCAGACCAATTTGGCCAGGGAGTATGGTGGGAGGGGGGGGGGGAGAGAAATAGCACGCAGCAGGTAATGATAATTTTGCAGTACAACTGGGAGATCTCTGGAGACTTTTTCTGCACGCAGTCATAGGGATTGCAATGGCTGTTAGGGATGAGGTGGTATTACGAACTTTGTAAAACAAAAACAATGGAAATAGTCCAGCTCCCCTCCACTTACCCGCCCCTCTTTGGCAGTTGCTGTGTTCCAGTAGTTACCATACTCTTTCTAACTTCTTTTTTTCTTATTTTGCTTCTCTTTCAACTTTGCCATCTGCTTGTGGTCCTGCTGGCCTGATTTGGTAAGTTGGAGTGCACTTCTTGAAATTTTGTCTTTGGGGAGCAGTGGTCTGGTTCATTTGTGTGTATTAAGGAGAACTACTCAGGTGGCGCTGTGGGTTAAACCACAGAGCCTAGGGCTTGCTGATCAGAAGGTCGGCGGTTCGAATCCCTGCGGCGGGGTGAGCTCCCGTTGCTCGGTCCCAGCTCCTGCCAACCTAGCAGTTCGAAAGCACATCAAAGTGCAAGTAGATAAATAGGGACCGCTACAGCGGGAAGGTAAACGGTGTTTCCATGTGCTGCTCTGGTTCGCCAGAAGCGGCTTTGTCATGCTGGCCACATGACCTGGAAGCTGTACGCCGGCTCCCTCGGCTAATAATGCGAGATGAGCGCGCAACCCCAGAGTCGGTCACGACTGGACCTAATGGTCAGGGGTCCCTTTACCTTTACCTTTACTTTCACCTTACAGGAATTGGGTTGGAGGCTTCAGGGGAGATGCTAGAACTGTAGCAACTGTATTTCAGGTGGGGTCACAGGTGCAGATTTTGTGATTTAACCCCATGCAAAGATCACTAAAGCGCATTGTGAACCCAGTGGTCATTGAGTTGGACTCAGTGACAGTGTGAACATGAATGTAGGTTTCCTGGATCTCAAGCACCAGATTCACCCATAGTGCACATGGAAGCCTCCAGGGAGAGAAGTGGTTGGGAACAGGGCAGGTATTTTGGTGGTTGATTTAGCAAGCCATGCTTACTGGGGCTTAAGAGTCAGCATTCAAGTTACCTGCCTGATTTGTGTCGTGGTTATCTTAACTCTTACCATGCAGGTCACTTAAGAGAATGTTTGGAACATATTTCCGAGTTGGTTTTTATGGCTGCAAGTTTGGGGATTTGGACGAACAAGAGTTTGTTTACAAGGAACCCTCCATCACCAAGCTGGCTGAGATCTCTCACCGGCTTGAGGTAAGAGTTAAAACATCCTTGATTAAAACATCCTTGAAAAGAAGTATGGATCAAACACGAAGGTTTAGTGTAGGTTTGCTCATTTATGTCGTTATTGAAGTGCTTCTCATGAAGCATCCCAAAGCAATTTAGATATACAACAGTTTCATATAAAAACATTTTTTTAAAATAAATCACATACAGAAACATTTTTTATAAAAAGAACAACAACAACACAGTCACAAAAGCAATTTGTATCCAGGACAGATTCTAGCTAGGAAAAAGATTTTAGAAGATTTGTTGAAAGAGGAATGTCTTCATCAGTATTTTTTATTTATTATCCTTATTTATTATTTATTCAGTTTAAATACCACCCTTTATGAAAAGGTCCCAGGGCGGTGTACAACATTAAAAATACATTACAGAACATCAATTATAAAAAACATAATAAAAACATAGTAAAACGCATACTGGCAGACAGCCTAATAATAAAATAATAATCATAATAATCATAATTACAGGCACCAAAAGGCTAATAGAGAAGTAATGCAACATTTCCCTTGGGGGGGAGTAGGGACGATGTAGGAGATGGACAGGTCAAAAATACCTGGCATAAATGTGCTGAGAAGATGCTTCTAGGCTTGGCTTTCAAGCACATGTATGCAGCTCAGATATTCTACGTACAGGGAACCCACAAGTTGTTGTTTAGATGACATCATCAGAGTACATGATGGTCTACAAGATAACAAGCAAAAAAGATTCTTCTGCCCAGAGGCACTTAAATTAGACACTGAGGGAGGCAATGAAAGCCAGGGGAGCCAAGGAAGATAGAAGGAAAGATGCACTCATTTCCATGTGGGGATTCAATCATATGTGAAATAATAGCCTTTACTCTCAACTACCTGCAAGACAAAATAAATAAAAAATCCGTTCCAGTAGCACCTTAGAGACCAACTAAGTTTGTCATAGGTATGAGCTTTTGTGTGCATGCACACTTCTTCAGATACTGTACACTGAAACAGAAGTCACCAGACCCTTATGTATAGTCAGAGGGTGGGGAGGGGTATTACTCAGAAGGGTGGTGGGAATGGGTGATTGGCTGATAGGAATGGTAAACCTGTTGATGACTGTTAATGATTGTTAATGACTGCAATTGGTCTTTCAGGAAAAAGCAAGGGGTGAGGTGCTAAAGAAAGCTTTATCATGTGCACTTGCAGTCATTAACAATCATCAACAGGTTTACCTATCCTATCAGCCAATCACCCATTCCCACCACCCTTCTGAGTAATAGCCCTCCCCACCCTCTGACTATACATAAGGGTCTGGTGACTTCTGTTTAAGTGTACAGTATCTGAAGAAGTGTGCATGCACACAAAAGCTCATATCTATGACAAACTTAGTTGGTCTCTAAGGTGCTACTGGAACGTTGTTGTTGGTTTTTTTTTGCTTTGACTACGTCAGACCAACATGGCTACCTACCTGTAACTACCTGCAAGAGTTTGCACTTAGTTGGGGTGGGATGTTCCGCTAATGTTTGACCCCTGTATTTGCATGGATTCAGCCTGTCTCTTCTTCTTGTCTTGCCAAGAATGGTACAGCAGTTAACTTGGCTAAAGCAGTATTGAAGGAGGGAGGAAGCTGTGACTTACAACAAGCAAGACTCACACTCACTCCTACACACACGCAACCCTTTCCCTTCACAATCCCTCTTCCCAAAAGCTCCCTCTCTTTAGCCACGGCAGCTGTGGCTTTTGGCAAAAGTGTCGCTCAGCTGTAGTCCAAGCAGAGCCAAAGGGAAGAGGCTTTGGAGGCAGCTCTGACGGAGGCTGCTGCCTGCTTTCTCAGGGCTGATTCATGGCACCTGTCCATGCAGATCGCCATGTCCTCGAGGCTTTCCCCACCATTTGCTCTGAGGACCAAGGAGAGCATATGTCTCGTAAAGGCATCCTTCCCTATTTGACAAAAGCATAGTTGCAGGAGGGTCTCCTTTGTATATCAAACTGAGCATTGGGATGTGGTATGGAAACAGAAAGCCTTGCTTGCCACACTCAGGTGCTTTAAGTTTATTTCTCACCCCCAGCCTGGGTCTGAGCTGGGAAGGGGAAGAGGTGGGCTTTCTGCAAGTGCACTTGCTTTGATAGGAAAAAGGACTCCTACCTACCCCATCTTTATACACAAATTGCCTACTGAACATTTAATAAAACACACATAATTCTGGTTTGCCCTTCGGAAGCAAGCGCAGAACCACACTGGCTGCAGGTACACGGGTGGCGCTGTGGGTTAAACCACTGAGCCTAGGGCTTGCTGATCAGAAGGTTGGCGGTTCGAATCCCCACGACGGGGTGAGCTCCTGTTGCTTGGTTCCAGCTCCTGCCCACCTAGCAGTTCGAAAGCACGTCAAAGTGCAAGTAGATAAATAGTTACCGCTCTGGCGGGAAGGTAAACGGCATTTTTATGCACTGCTCTGGTTTGCCAGAAGTGGCTTTGTCATGCTGGCCACATGACCCGGAAGCTGTACACTGGCTCCCTCGGCCAATAACGCGAGATGAGTGCCGCAACCCCAGAGTCGTTTGCAACTGGACCTAATGGTCAGGGGTGCCCTTCACCTTTACCTTTACGCTGGCTGCAAGGAGTTTTCTGTGGTCTCAGTGGCTGGGGAAGCCCGAATGTTCATCTTTGTCCCTTTTGTCATGCCCTGAATAACTCGCCTGTATCCTTTCCCCTTTGCAGGAGTTTTACACTGAGCGCTTTGGGCATGAAATGGTAGAAATCATCAAAGGTTCCAACCCTGTGGACAAAGCCAAGCTGGATCCTAACAAGGTAGTTTCGCTCTTTATCATGTGTTGGGAGTGCATTGCATTAGCAAGCCAGGCACTGCTGAGGGACTAGTCTGCAAATTTTGTTGGGCTGGGATAACTAAAGGGAGGATGGGGACTTCTGCCCCATGCGGCCTGGGATTGTGTCTCATGTTCAGCTGAAGCTGCAAGGAGGGAGATCTCTACAAGATTTGATGCATGCTATTCCTTCTAGGCTGAATGGCAACCTTCCTTCTCCCTGACCCGTATATCACAATTAAAATAGGTTCTTATTTCCCCACTACTTCCACAACCCTTGGCTTGTTCATAAGAAGCTGAAATTACGGCATGACCCATGCCATAGCAATAGTTTTGGCAGCAGTTAAAGTCATTTTATTTCTACAGTCCGCTAAAGTCATTTTTATCTGCAGTTCTTGCCATTGTTCCATTCAGAATGAAGTTCTGGATAGTCATGGCCACCAGCTTCATTTCTTAAGGTGCCTCTGGGCAATTAAAGGTGGTGGGTGAGACTACCGAGAGCTTCGCTCTGGCTGCAGCCATTATAAGCACAGTCTGTAGAAACGTTGCCGTTCTTAAAACGTTGTGGTGACTGCCGACGCTGCCGCACCAGGGACATGGGCCTGTAGTCCAGCCTTTGCCGCACCAAGGGATTCCTTCTCCCATAGTCAGTTGGTCCCAGTGTGTTTGGTAGCTTAGATGACAGTCAGGACAAGCAGACCCCTTTGTGTGGAAGAGGAGAATGAGGTGGTGCTGCCCCGACATTCTACTGACTGCCCCCTGCCGCCTTGTTGTCTTCCTTGCCACAGGCATACATCCAGCTGACTTACGTGGAGCCGTTCTTCGACACGTATGAGCTGAAGGATCGGGTCACGTACTTTGACAAGAACTACAACCTGCGCACTTTCATGTTCTGTACTCCCTTCACGCTGGATGGGCGAGCGCATGGCGACCTGCATGAGCAGTTCAAGCGCAAGACTCTGCTCACCACCTCCCACGCTTTCCCCTACATCAAGACCCGCATCAATGTCATCCACAAGGAGGAGGTACTCTGGGGTGGGGTGGGGATGGTGGGTGGGTGGAGGCATATGAGAATGGGGAGCGGGGCCGAGGGGGGCTACAATTCTCAGAAATTAAAAAAAAGGGTAGTGAAAAAATTCAGCTAAGCAAGAATCTCAAAACATTCTAAAGCACATTTTGAGTCCCTGAGCTTGTGAGCAATGCATTCCACAATCTCAGAAACCAGAAAAACTGTGACATGTTTTCCAGTGGGGTGGGATTCAGCATTTCTGCTAAAATGTCTCGTCCCACTCCCCTTATGAGACGGACAAAACTCAAAATAAATAATAACTGTTGCAAAATAAATTATAGAAGAGAAGCCATGCTTGCTGGCTGGCTTAGTTGCTTACTTACTTACTTACTTTCTTGTTTGTTTGTTTGTTTGTTTATATTTCATGGAATTTATTCACCACTTGATAGTAAAACAAACAAACCTCAAAGCAAAATAAAAAAATTCCTTCAGTAGCACCTTAAAGACCAACTAAGTTTATATTTTGGTATGAGCTTTCGTGTGCATGCACACTTCTTCAGAACCTCAAAGCATAGTTCTTTAACTTAACACTCTGCTATTATTTTCTGCCATACAAACACCATGACTACATTTTGTTTTGTTTCTGGTGACCCAATACCATTATTCATTGTTCGTATTGTTTCATGTTATTCTTAATAAAGATTATATTACTAAAATGACGACAACCTCAAAGCAGTTTACAAAAGATAGAACAGTGAAACAACTATACTTTAAAGCATACAAGAGTTAAAATATAAAACAGGTTAGATTGACCTCAATTTTCTAAGCATACATGCAAGTCCCACTATCTGCTTGCTCATTATGCAAAATTCACTTTTCGAAACACAAAGAATTATGCCCATACCTTGCTACATGCATGGCTGATTCAGATACCTGAACAGCCAGAGTTCGCCATCTGCCTTGCTTGTTTATGCTTTCCTGCTTGGTGCCTGCCATTTCTAGGCAGAAACCATGGAGCAGAGGCGGATTTAGGGGAGCGCAACTGGTTCAGTCACACTGGATTCAGGGGTGCCGCAGTGGGTTGCTGCAACCATGATGTAGAATGGGAGGCAAGAGGAGGTGAAGCCACTGAATTTTGACATCGTACGGGGCACTGCTGAAATTTGAGTAGAGGTAGAAAGATAATAGATTAGAAAAGTTCCCATAAGGCTCTTGTTCTGTGAATGCTCAATTTCCTGGGAATGTATTGCATTTGCTAAGTGGGACTTGCATGTGCAGTATATATACTCAATGTGCTTAATTTTTGCAGTTTGCAGAACTGAGCTTTTTTTTAATGCAGAATTTAGATTGGGCCCAGAATGTCTTGTTCGGGGTTTTATATGAATGGCGCATGCCCATCTCCTGATGCTTCAGCTGTGTTTCCGTTGTTTGGTCTCTTCTCCCCAGATCATTCTCATTCCCATCGAGGTGGCCATAGAGGACATGCAGAAGAAGACCCAGGAACTGGCCTTTGCCACCCACCAAGATCCACCTGATGCCAAGATGTTGCAGATGGTGCTGCAAGGATGTGTTGGCACCATAGTCAACCAGGTACTTGACCACGGCATGGGGATAAATGATTGATTCGGTGGGAAGAGGAAGCTTCCAATCAAAGTAGCAAACCCCTTGAGACTGTGGAGTCAGCAGATCACAGGCGTGGGGTAAGAACAGAAATTAATCCTGGGTCTGATGGGGGTAAGGAGTTCAGGTTAACACTGAAGTAGAGGGTAGGGCAAGGGAGCCTGAAAGCAGGATGGAGACCCTTGGTGCTATTGTGATAGCTAAGAGTGAGTTACTGAGTCAGAATCAATGTGGAGGGCAATAGGAGGACTTCTTCTTGACCCCAAGGCCCTTTTGTTCCAGGGACCTCTGGAGGTGGCGCAGGTATTTTTGGCTGAGATCCCCGAAGACCCCAAGCTCTACCGACACCACAATAAGCTGAGGCTCTGCTTCAAGGACTTCACCAAGAGGTACTGCACAAGCACACCTGCCCTGAATCTGTAGCTTGAAATCCTTTTGCAAGTGTAATGCCCTTACATGGATATATCCACTCAATCTTGCTGCTTCAAGTGCCTTTTTTGGAGAATCGAGGTTGCTTATTAGTACGTTTTGTTGTGGCTGCTGGTGTCTGGCATCCTGCTGTGTTTAATTAAACACCCTGCCAAGAGCTTCCTGTCGCAATTTGAATCTTGTTGGATGTGAAGTTTCTGTTGGAAATTTAGCTCACCTTCTTTCCAGGAGATGTGAATGTCTCTAATTTATGCTGAGCGCTTTGAAAATGGAGGGCTAGGGCTGGCTAGAAATTACTTCCTATCCGATTACCACACATCAACTATGGAACAGGAAGGGGGTTTGCTCCTGTTTCGTTCTCTACTTTGATCTGTGACAAGTCCCACTGTGGGTTCTGTAGAACTACCATTCATAGAATCATAGAGTTTGAAGGGACCCCGAGGATCATCGAGTCCAGCGCTCTGCAATGCAGGTATATGCTGCTGTCCCTTACAGGGATCAAACATGCATCCTTGGTGTTATCAGCACCACCCTGTAACTAACTGAGCCATCCAGCTGCATGATCTTGGTGCAATTCTTGTTGAGCGGGGGGGGGGGGCAGGAAAGTAGGATTACTTTTCATGAAGCTACCCATTCCTTAATTGTAAATGCAGGGGGGGGGGGGGAGAGACTGCTGGAAGCACCTGCTAGCTGCCTATATTATATTCCTTGTTAGATTAGTATCCTGCCCTTTACCTGAAATGCCCCAAGACAGAATAACAAAATACAAGAATCCAGAAAGTCATTTTAAAACATTAAAATCAGTCAGTCCAACAAGAAAACCACAACACATCATCAGTAGATTCAGGTAGGTAGCCGTGTTAGTCTGACGCAGTCGAAATAAATAAAAAATGTGGGAAGAGGAGGTGCTTGAGAAGCTTCCACGTTAAAACGCAGCTCTTACTACACCCTTCTGCCGAGAGAGCCACACCAGCGCCATGATCGCTATGCCAGCACATAGGCCAGCACGTTCTGACAGTTAAGAAGCCCGGGGCACATAGCTTAAATGGGTGGAGTCTGAATAGGGATATTGGGTTCTTGTCTCATTACATATGGTAAAGCTGGTTTTGGTCACCTGCGCACTGTCCCTTGCTTTTTCCTGTAGGAATAATTGCAGTCGCTAACAGTCGTCAACAGATTTACCATACCCATTGAGTCAATTACCCATCTCCTACCACCCTTCTGAGAAAAACCCCACCCCACTCTCCCACTGTATGTAAGGGTCTGGTGACTTCTGTTTCAGTGTATCTGAAGAAGTGTGCATGCACACGAAAGCTTATACCCAGAACAAACTTAGTTGGTCTCTAAGGTGCTACTGGACAATTTTCTTATTTATTTCGACATCATCAGTAGACTCAATATGGCGGCTTCCCCAGCAGCTTAAAGCATGAAGATTGACAAAATGAGGATGTTTTAACTGCCAGCATACTCAACATTACTTGAATCTGATCATGTATATTCTGCCTCCTGCAACCATTTCCAGAGCATTTTAATAGCTGGTAATAAGAATGACCACTCTTTTTTTAAGAAGGTGGTGCCTTCAGAGAATATCCCGGGGGTCCCCAAACTAAGGCCCGGGGGCCGGATGCGGCCCAATCGCCTTCTAAATCCGGCCCTCGGACGGTCCGGGAATCAACATGTTTTTCATGAGTAGAATGTTTTTTATTTAATTTAAAATCATAGCTGCCAAGTTTTCCCTTTTCTCGCGAGGAAGCCTATTCAGCATGAGGGAAAATCCCTTTAAAAAAGGGATAACTTGGCAGCTATGTTTAAAATGCATCTCTGGGTTATTTGTGGGGCATAGGAATTCGTTCTTTTTTTTTTCAAAATATAGTCCGGCCCCCCACAAGGTCTGAGGGACAGTGGACCGGCCCCCTGCTGAAAAAGTTTGCTGACCCCTGGAATATCCTGTAATTTTTAAGCCTCTAAATGCTTAAAAATAACCTGAAGATGTTATTTATAGTTTATTAATGGTCCAATTGTCTGCATATCTACTCAGGCAAGTTCCATTGAGTTCAGAGGGACTTACTCTCAGGTAAGTGAGCATAGGGATAGCAGCTTAAGAATCATCTGAGGAGGCTGAATGGTCTTGGGCTCCCCTCTGTCCAGAGAACGGACAGTTCTAATTCCCAGTTGTGCTTCTCTTTAAACTAAGGAAATGCCTGTAGTTTGTGCCTGGAGTGAGAGACAACTCAGCCCTGAGCTGGTTCCACCACGAACTTCTTATTCGCTGCCATCGGTTTTTTTAGGTGTGAAGACGCCCTTCGCAAGAACAAGACGCTGATTGGACCAGACCAGCGGGAGTTTCTCCGAGAGCTGGAGAGGAATTACCAGCGCCTCAAGGAAGCCCTGCACCCGCTTCTCAACCGCAAGATCCCTCAACTCTACACCCCTCTGGCCCCCCATTCTGCACACAGGTGAGGGAAACCTTGTTGCGCAGGTTCCGAAAAAGGCCATGAGCAGAGACTCTGAACTTTGATCGAAGATGCTTCGATCAGACCACACAGGCAACTTTGGTGGTGACAACTGCCAGGATTCCACTGGCCACCTACTCCTTGTTTTGGCCTCCATTTCCCCCCCTTCAGCAAAGATCTTTATGAGAAGCCTAGAAAGGACTACTGGGGTTTCTCTGCAGGCATGGCACCTTCAACTGGAAGCAGCTCCCCAAGCCCTTGTGCTGCTCCCCAGGGCAGGAAGCTCCTGTTGGGATTTTGCCCGGAGGTCTGGAAAGAAAATACAAAGCACAGCATGAGCTCCGTACATTTCATTTCATATTTTTTTAAAAGGACATGTTCCTTCCTGAACCTGGAAGTCTATCAGTAATTTCTGCTAAATGTTGGTTTTACAGTGGTCCCTCGACTTACGAATTACTCGACATCCGTAGGTTTCGACTTACGAATGGGACAAATGGCCGCACGCTTAGGAATTTTTCTACATCCGAACGGAAACCGTTGGCGATTTTAAATGCAGTTTTTTTTACTTACGAATTTTTACACACGGTTTTTTCGACTTGCGGATTTTTCCGAATATTTTTTTTCCTATGGGAAACCATGTTTCAACTTCCGAACTTTTCGACCTACGAATGTGCATTCGGAACGGATTAAGTTCGTAAGTCGAGGGACCACTGTATTCCTTTATCCCATTTATGTAATTTTTGTTTGTTTGTTAAGAAAAGAAAAATTTGGTCCCAGTCCTTGACCCTGGCCAGAGAGTTGAAAGGCACCACAAGGGCACCCCAACCAGCCTCTTAAGGCAGAGCCCGGGGCCATCTGCTCACCAGCACAGTGGAAAAAAAACCTCTGGGGTCCCCACAATTCTGTACACCAATTCTGAAGAGCCATTCCCCATGCCCCAAGTATACTGCACTGCGGCACATTGCCAGTGCACACACTTCCTTCATGTGCAGAGTTTCAACATAGCAGGTTTTGCTAACCAGCAGCTCTGCCTATAGAAGTTGCTGGACTACAGCTCACATCATCCTTGACCATTGGCTATGCTGGTTTTGACACAGGAGTTAGATTCCAACATCATTTATCTGGAGGACCACCTGTCTGTCCAATTCTAAGGTGTAAATACCTTGGGGCTTTCACTCTTCAGTGGTTTCAATACTGAACTAAGTGGACCAGTGGTTTTTGAGCTGGCATAGGCAGCTTTACTAGTGTAGCTTTTATCCATTCAGGACGTCTTAGATTTGGACATTAAATGTGTACTGTCTTCTTATCTGCCTGACCCTTCAGAATGAAGCCATTTGCCATTCTGTTATCGTTCCCTCCCAATCCCCAGTTACAGAACATGCTTCTTCTTCTTCTGAGTCTTGTGCTGTGCTTGTTTCCTCCTGCCAGAAACTCCTTCAGCAGGCTGAGTTTGCGGAAGACTGAAGCCTAGAAAGGGAAGCCCCCCGCTGGAACGGACCACCTGAAAAACTGCAGGGACCATTCGCAGGAGGGAACTACTGAGCCTTGCATCCCCCCAGGGTTGCAGCCAAGCAGGATGACAGGCTGCTTGCTCTGTTCTGGGAGGCCAACGCTGAGACTTGGAGTACCCTCCCATGTCATTCCAGGCTCTCTCCAGGATGTGGGCCAGTCGGACACTTCAAGAGGAAGGAGACATCTCTGTGGGAGCTGGCGGTGGGAGTGATCTGGCTCTCACATATGTGCAGCTCAGAGCTGCGCCCCACCTTCAGGAAGACTTGCAGTGCACAGCTTTCTCGGTGAAGCACCCCAGCTGTGAGACCATCTGCAGATCCCCTTCCCTGATGAACTGAAGATTTGCTTTTGCTCTCATGGGCCTTTGACTTCCACAAAGAATAGCCAGATTTGAAACTCTGGCTATGTTTGCAGTTGGAGGCCCACCCACTGTGGATTCTGTGTTGTCTTCTGTCTTGACAGCTGGGCTCAGCCCAAAAAAACTTAGGTTTCCCCCTTTCTCTTGCTTTGTTTTTTGACACTCCCCTTTTTGGCTACCAACCACTTAGAGTTGCCAGCTATTTGTTCATGAATCAACAAGAATGACAGGACCAAGTTCTTGTTCCCATTCCTGGGTGGGGAGAGGAGAGAGGGGCAGCGGTCTCTGAGTTAGGGGGCTGAAACCTAGGACACCTGGGTTCGCTTCCTCACCTTCGGAGGTGACCAAGTCCTCTTGCACTAAGAGCTTGATGTTTCCACCCAGTGCTTGGGCTGAAACCAAGGAGTCCCGACTCCATACTTTCTCAGCTCTTCCCTCCACCCCCTTCCCAGGAGATCCTGACTGCCAGTTTTTATGTAGCTGGTCACCAAGTGATGGCCTTCTGCCAACTGCCTTCTGGGACCCTCAGCTTCCTCACTTGCAGCACGGGCCAAAGACCCTTCCCTATTTTACATGCCTCTTGCTATACCCTTTCCGAGGCAGGGGCTAGTATTTGCACGCACACTTGATCACAGCAGTGCCTTCTAGAGTGAGCAGAGGAGTTCTGTTCCCCTCCTTTCGCCCCCAAAATGCCAAGGGGGGAGGGGCTGTGTGTGCATTTTTCATTAATAAGAGGATGAATGAACTGTGAGCATCCCTCACCTTAGTCAGTGCCTCTCCCCCACCTTCCCAAGCAAGCGGAAGTGAAGGAAAATCACTGCTGCAGGCTCGAGTTGAGTTTAGACTTTGATCTCACTCTTATAGGAATGAACATCCTTCTCCTGGGGGAGTAGTGATTAGCCCCTGCCCATAGTGGCAGAGCGAAGAGTATTTGGGAGAAATGAGTGTATTCTGCTTTCTTTAATAGGGGATGATTTGAGGATCGAGGGCAATGGCAAAATGCTCTTGTGTTTTTACTACTGGAGAGAGTAAATCCAGATTTACTTGAAAGTAATGGGGAGCATTTTATCCAAGTACATAGGATTAATCCAGACTATATTTCCCTTGATTTGGACTGAGTACTTTTTTTTTTCCTTGCTCAGTTTAGCATCGTTTTTGGCGAAAGCAAAACGAGCTAGAACAGACAGATTTGTGTAAGCGGTGCTGATTCAGTTCCAAGTTTCTCCTTTTTGGTTTTCGTAGATTCGTACAGGCACTGGACCAATCCAACAGGTAAAACTTCCCACTGTTTCTCTCCCTTGCTCAGTAACCCCCTTCACATAACCACCCAAAGACCTTTTATTAAAATAATAATAATTGAAGGTTGGTGCTCTTTCCTAACAGTGGAAGACAAAAGGAGCTCAGTGCTAGAGCTCAATTGCTTACTTGTAACCAAAGCTGCAACAGTTTGGATTCAAAATGTCACGTTCTCATGTTTAAGAAATGTCCTTCTCTCTGGATCAGAGTTCCACTCCTCTTACCTTGCTCCAGGCCAGAAATTCTGGACATGGTAAATGCTACATTTGTGCTATGGCCAGGCCAATGGTAGGCAGCTGAGATTTGATTTCTGTATGTCTTGCTCCTTGGTGGAGAAGTTTGTAAACATTTTATTTATAATGCCATTAAACAAAATCCAAAGAGACTGATTCTGTTCTTATTAATGAATAGGGCTGTGTCATTTCTTCACACTTGAGTCACCTAGGAATCTGTACTAGCTACAGGCAAAGTTGTGCCATAAACTTAAGAATCCAAGAGAGAACCCAACTTTCCATTTTTGAACTGGTCAGGTTTTAGGTCCTCATTGTTAGCAAGAACCCACAGATATGGGCAGAGTTTGCTTTGTGCTTTGTACCCTTGGGATAGGGCTGCCGTTGTCCCCTAATCCCTGTTCCTTCTTTGTTTTGACACACTTGTTTTTCTAACCACCACAGATACCCTTTCTGCTGCCATTGACAAAACTCAATGGCTCTGAATCCAAACATTTATCAAATGCAAACACTAAGCTTTGGCTGTCTGTATTTTCCAGGTGCCGATTGTAGCCATATTTCTAGGGCAGCCTTTGAGCCCTCCCTGCAACAATGTTTCCGAATCACAAGTGTTGCTATGCCAAGGATGGAGCATTGGGGGGGGGGGGCTAGAAAAATAAGCAGAGGAACTGTTTTGAGGAGAGGCATTTGCAAACAAGGAAGCCCAGAGAGGAGGAGGAGGAGTGTGAAGCAAAAAAAAACCACAAAACTAACAGGGAAGAGGCATTTGTTATGCAAAGCATTCCCAAGTACCACCTTGGTATTCTGCTGTTCAGGAACAAACCAAACCAAACAACATGGGGCAGGAGGGCTGACAGTTGCAATGGGAAGAGCTTGAATCCCAAGGTGGAAGATCCAGCGTACAGACAAGGTTTCCCAATAGCAGTGTGGATTTGGTGCCCAGCTGCAAGGCAAAGGCGTAGCTGGTGCTCAGTGGGGCCTCGTTTGCAGACCATGGGTTGGTTTTGCAATTGTGCCTGGGCTTTTGCAAACCACCTGGCCAACAAGCTAGCGAAAGAAGAGAGTGATGGAAGAGCTGAGGCAAAGATCAGTGAGCCACATGAAATCCCACAGGAGAGTGCTGGGAGTGCCTGGTGCCTTGCAGTAACACAGACAATTTGAAAAGAGTATGGGGAGCTTTCATCACTGAAGCTGCCATGCAAACCTATTTGCCCACTGTGGGCTCTGTAATCACACTAGACCAGCCTTTCTCAACCTTGGGTCCCCAGATGTCGTTGGGCTACAACTCCCATCATCCCTAGCTAGCAGGACCAGTGGTCAAGGGTGATGGAAGTTGTAGTACAACTACATCTGGGGACCCACGGTTGAGAAACGCTGCACTAGACCATCCATGGCACTTTGGCATGTAGTGCTTTCATGGCTTCCAGAACAGTAACTGTGCCAGCTTTTTGCATTAAAAACAACAATGTGTGTCCGTGCATATACCTGTAACTCAAGATAACACTTCTTGATGAACCCTTTTCATGGATTGTAGTCTATCCCATAATAAATGTGTACAGGTGCTTTTAATAGGGATGAGCATCCAGGCCACAGCCCAGGTGGGCAGCTGGTGTTTGGCTGCACTGAGAAAACTGGGCTGATATGAAGCTATTATGCACTGGAAATGGGTGAAGGGAAGAAGAAATCCCCCGGTTAAGAATGCTTGAATTGTGAAAGTGTAATAGAAGGGCAGGAGGCTAATGGCAAAGCCCCAGAAGGGGGCTACTCGTGTGTTGGGAACGTGGACAGCAAATACCGTACTTTTCCGTGCATAAGACTAGGTTTTTTTTTACTAAGAAGTGGGTGTCGTCTTATACATGGATAGTGCATAGGGTGGACGTTTGATTGGCTGCTGCCACAGCTGTCAGTGGCTGTTATTGGTTGCTGCATCAATCAGTGGTGTTGATTGGCTGATTCTCCGGCAGTTGGGCGTGCGATTTGCAGCTTCTGTCGGCGATGGGCCAGACGGGAGCGGATTTAGCGACGCATGTGGATGAGCGATTTTCAGCAACCCCCCCAAAAAAAGCTTAGCAACCCTGGGTAATCTCCCCCCCCCAAAAAAAGCTTCACAACTCTGGGCAATCCTGTACAAAAAAAAGCTCAGCAACTCTCTGCCATCTCCCCCAATTTTCTTAAATTTGAGTCTCCAGAAATAGGGGGCATCTTATACATTGGGGCATCTTATAGACAGAAAAGTACGGTACTCTGAGGCTGGGTCTGTTATTATAATCGTACCTCAAAGTCCAATTGGAGAGGTCCTTGCATGTCTTGGCGTAATTCTGGAGGGACACTTTCATATCTGGGCAGGGCCTCCTGGGTCTTGTAGGAGTTAGTATTGCTGGCCCAGAACATGTAATGGGAACCCCATGACTTTGGGATGTTTACAGCAAAAGCAGAAAATAGCATCTTGTCCTTGTCTGATTATCTTAGCAGAAATAAAACAGAACAGTGAAGGAAGCGCTTTGCTAAGGCAGCTCAGAATAGAACAGTTGTTTGGGTTCACACACAACCTGTGTTACTTTTTTTTCCCCTGCACAAATTATTTTAAAAGCCAGAAGCGCCAGCAACCGTATCTGGACGCAGGGAGAGAATAGGAGAATATCTGCAGAAATGTGAGCTTTCCACTACAAAGGCCTTTGCTCAGAAATTTGTCACTGCAGTGACTCCCTGCTAATGGGGACAGGAGGTAATGTTAAAATTAGTCTTTAAATGAAGTAATTGCGGTTAAAAAAATTAAGCAGGGGTGAAAGGACTATAGACTCCTTTTGACCCCCTCTTATTCCGTGAACCAGGGGACGCGGGTGGTGCTGTGGTCTAAACCACTGAGCCTCTTGGGCTTGCCGATGGGAAGGTCGACGGTTCAAATCCCTGCAATGGAGTGAGCTCCTGTTGCTCTATCTCAGCTCCTGCCAACCTAGCAGTTCGAAAGCACGCCAGTGCAAGTAGATAAATAGGTACCGCCGTGACGGGAAGATAAATTGCATTTCCGTGTGCTCTGGTTTCTGTCCCAGTGTTCCATTGTGCCAGAAACGGTTTAGTCATGCTGGCCAGATGACCCGGAAAGCTGTCCGTGGACAAACGCTAGCTCCCTCAACCTGAAAGTGAGATGAGCGCCGCAACCCCATAGTCTCATTTGACTGGACTTGACTGTCCAGGCGTCCTTTACCTTTTTACCTTCTTCCACGAACCCTTTTAGAATCATAGAATCATAGAGTTGAAAGAGACCACAAGGGCCATCCAGTCCAACCCCCTGCCAAGCAGGAAACACCATCAAAGCATTCCTGACAGATGGCTGTCAAGCCTCCGCTTAAAGACCTCCGCTTAAAGATCACTGCAGATGGTGACAGCAGTCACGAAATTAAAAGACGCCTGCTTCTTGGGAGAAAAGCAATGACAAACCTAGACAGCATCTTAAAAAGCAGAGACATCACCTTGCCTACAAAGGTCCGTATAGTTAAAGCTATGATTTTCCCAGTAGTGATGTATGGAAGTGAGAGCTGGACCATAAAGAAGGCTGATCGCCGAAGAATTGATGCTTTTGAATTATGGTGCTGGAGGAGACTCTTGAGAGTCCCATGGACTGCAAGAAGATCAAACCTATCCATTCTGAAGGAAATCAACCCTGGGTGCTCACTGGAAGGACAGATCGTGAAGCTGAGGCTCCAATACTTTGGCCACCTCATGAGAAGAGAAGACTCCCTGGAAAAGACCCTGATGTTGGGAAAGATGGAGGGCACTAGGAGAAGGGGACGACAGAGGACGAGATGGTTGGACAGTGTTCTTGAAGCTACGAACATGAGCTTGACCAAACTGCGGGAGGCAGTGCAAGACAGGAGTGCCTGGCGTGCTATGGTCCATGGGGTCACGAAGAGTTGGACACGACTAAACGACTAAACAACAAAGACCTCCAAAGACCACATTCCTTGGCAGCAAATTCCACTGTCGAACAGCTCTTTTCATATTGCATCAGCAGAATGGGACATGGACATGCTCCTGTAAGGTCCTTTGTCCCACAGTGGGTGATGGAAATGTCCTCTTCGAAAAGCCAAGCAGAGGAGGGCTGTCGGGAGGGGATTATTTTCCACATGCCTAAACCAAGCATGTAGAGATGTGTGCTTCCCTCTTGGTCTCCCTTGCTTCCTCTTAAGGCTAGCCATCACATACAGAACCCTCCGCCTGTTACTGGGTGATAGACCGAACCAATGGCTCTTAGCACTCCCTTAGCACTGTGAGACTTCGGCAGGGGTTTACAGCGGTACCTCGTCTTACAAACGACTCAACAACTGAATTTTTCAACTTATGAATGGGGCAAATGGCCGCACGCTTACGAATTCCTCGACATCCGAACGGAAACCGCGGCGGTTTTAGATAGGGGTTTTCCGATTTACGAATTTTTAGATGGGGTTGCTTCGACTTACGGATTTTTCTGTTTCCAATGCATTCCTATGGGAAATTGCACTTCCAATGGCGCTTTTCGACTTACGAATTTTTCGACCTTCGGAACAGATTAAATTCGTAAGTCGAGGCACCACTTAATTTACTTTCCACACTTAATTGTGGGGGGGAGTTAGGTTTTTTCTTTTCTTTCTCCCCTCTGTGTACATCTCATTATATTTCATTCACACCAGTGGATATTTGACACCCATCTGGGTGGGGAAGAGCAAATTCACTTGACAATACAATCTCTGTCGCTTTTTAATTTGCACTGCTGGAGCACTTTTTAGGGAGGCAATGTTTTGCAATTTAACCTCTCCCCCCCCCCTTAAAAAACACCACTACCACCAAACAAGCTAAAAGCATTTTTTGTGATAATTGAAACACTGGGGGATTTTAAAATAGTCCATTTTTGAAAATGTATGCTAAAATGCTTTTTCATTTAACCACTATTGTGCGGGATTTCTAAATATTTTAAAACTATCCGTAGGTGAAAATGCATCAATCTTAAACATGCTGGTTTGGAAGGAAGGCAGGAAATCTCCCTGGAATCCATGGCCCTGATTTAGGTGGCCCATAAGATTAGGTCATGTAGCCTAGTGGACATGACTGCTTAGAAGGCATTGTGTGTGACGGGGAACGTCCCCAGAAACTTTAATCTGCTTTATGGTAGCCATTTCAGCCAAGAACTTCAGGAACTGCCACTGTGATAGCAGAAATCACTCCAGGAAACTCAGATTTTAATCTGTGGACAGTTACTGCATAGTATTCTTTGTGAGGGTGGAGAGGCTCAACCAGCTTTCTTCGCAGATCCTCCAAGTGTCCCTATTTTCCAGGGACATCCCTGATTTAGAGAAACTGTGCCGGTTTCTGATTTGATCCTGGAATGTCCCACTTTCCCTTAGGGTGTCCCTATTTTCATTGGAGAAATGTTGGCGGGCATTATGGAGTTTTCCAACTCCTGAGCCGCCTGAAGCCAATCCTGTATAGGGAAGGCTTAAAAACACAATGTTTTGTTGTGTTTTTATATATGTTGGAAGCTGCCCAGAGTGGCTGGGGCAACCCAGTAAGATGTGTGGGGTATAAATAGTAAAATTATTATGGAGTGGGACACCCCTATTTTCATCGGAGAAATGTTGGAGGGCATGTGTCCAGAAGAGGGTAACCAAAATGGTCAAAGGCCTGGAAACTGTGCCTTATGAGGAACGGCTTAGGGAGCTGGGTATGTTTAGCCTGGAGAAGAGAAGGTTAAGGGGTGATATGATAGCCATGTTCAAATATATAAAAGGATGTCATATAGAGGAGGGAGAAAGGTTGTTTTCTGCTGCTCCAGAGAAGCGGACACGGAGCAATGGATTCAAGCTACAAGAAAGAAGATTCCACCTAAACATTAGGAAGAACTTCCTGACAGTAAGAGCTGTTCGGCAGTGGGATTTGCTACCAAGGAGTGTGGTGGAGTCTCCTTCTTTGGAGGTCTTTAAGCGGAGGCTTGACGGCCATATGTCAGGAATGCTTTGATGGTGTTTCCTGCTTGGCAGGGGGTTGGACTGGATGGCCCTTGTGGTCTCTTCCAACTCTATGATTCTATGATTTTCTGTTTTCTCCTTTCATGAAAGTGTGTTTAGGAATATGAGATGGATGCTATAATAAGGTAGACTTGTCGCTTTTTTAGCCGCACTGCGATTTCTACAGTAAATGCTCTTGTTCTTCCTGAAGGAACGGCAGACTTATTAACTACGAGCTACAAAATTTGGGATCCCCTCCAAACCTGTGCCAGAATGACACTCGTTTGCTCATGTTATTCTCCCTCCTCCTCTGTTATTGAATGAATCACTTCCTAGCAGCTGCCTGCTCAATCTGTGCCCTCCCTTTGGGCGACACTCATGGGGCAACCACTTCCTGCCTGCTGCCCCAGCTCTCTCCTACCCTCTACCAATATATTGATAAGAGGAGGGGGACGCTGCCCCACCACAATCCCCTTGGGGTGAGTTCAAGAAGAACTGCTCTGATATACAAAGGCATGCTAGCTGCTGGCAACTGGCTGGGAGGAACTGAACGGTTATCCAAATCACGAGACTGCCCACGCTATCCCTTCTTCGATGTCTGCAGAGCTCTGTGTTTGGGGCAACCGCTGAATATCACAGATGTAATGGAATTGGAAATCTTTACAGGAAGGGCCAGGCCATTAAAAGGCCTACAGGGGCTATTTTGTGGCTCAGGGGACTTCTGCCAGCTGATCTACCTCCCAGCTTGTGAGAAGCTGTGAGGAGACCAGACCAACAAGCTTCTTGACCTGAAGCCAAGACTTCAGTTATGGTCAGATGCATTAAGGACTGAAAGAAGGAAGTTGTCCTGGCTCAGTTAAGGGTTGGGTAGAAAGTTCCTTACCATCAGCATGAATTGAGGAGGAAGGTCCCATCCATAAGCATGCCTTGTGTCGTTCCTCTCCTTGTTAAATGCATCTTGCCGGAGTGCCCACAATTCTCAAGTGCACAGCAGATTTTGCAGGTGTGAGGAACCCATGGTCCTCCAGAAGTTCCTGGACTGCAGCTGCCATCATTCTTGGCCATGGGTAGGCCTGATGTGAGCTGGGACAAAGCAACATATTGAGACCCCACGTCCTCCATCTCTGCCTTTCTGCTTACCCAGTTCTTTGTTTCTGAGTGACAAGATCGGTCAACAAGCTTTCTTTGGGTCCCTGAGCTCTAGTGAATGGCTGCCCTCTTGTCAAGACCGTTCAAGTTATTAGGTACAAATCACTGACAAAGGAACTCTCCCATGTGTGCAACTAGGCTAGAGCTAGAGCACGTACATGCCCGAGCTGCCATTGCACCATAAACTTTGATATACCTACTTAACTCCCCTCCCAGCTTACTCCTCTGCCCCATTTGCCTCCTCCTGAAAATGGTGGGCAATGGCAGGCTGTAGTCTGCCTGGAAGTGACAGAAGCTGTTGCTAGGCAGACATTTCCCCTCCCCAACCCAGCACCCCACACCGCCTTCGCAAGAGGCTGCCACTTTGGTCGGCCACGTGTATTTCCTGAGTACATGGCGGTTCAAGTTGTGAACTCACTCCACCAAAGGGTCCTGCAGCTGAGCTGATATGAAAGTTATTTTTGTGGTGTTAGAGCTGCGGAGGCTTTTACACATGTGCAAGTCGTCCTTTGATGTTTCAGCAATCAAGTAAAGTGTGTGTGTGTGTGTGTGTGTGTGTGTGTGTGTGTGTGTGTGTGAACTTTCTCCCTGGAGGCTACTTTGTCAACTCTTGCTGTGCACTAAATTTAGCATTTCAGGGGGTGGGGGAACAGGCATCTCCCCTGAGAGCTAGCGTTCTCCTTCTTAACTGATCTGACTTGAGCAACAACCTATTCCTCTGCCATTCTTAAGCCTTGTGTGACTCCTTCTCCTTGGTTTATCCTTTAGATGTATCTTCCTATTTTCTTTTCACGTGGGAAGAGAAGGTGCTTGAGAAGCTTCCATGTTGAAATGCAGTTCTTTCTGCACCCTTCTGCGGAGAGAGCCACACCAGCGCCATGATCGATATACCAGCACAACCGTTCTTACAGTTAAGATGCCTGGGGCACATAGTTTAAAGGGGTGGAGTTGTGAGTATGGGGGGGTTGCTTATGCCAGGAATCCCCAAACTTCGGCCCTCCAGATGTTTTGGACTACAATTCCCATCATCCCTGACCACTGGTCCTGTTAGCTAGGGATCATGGGAGTTGTAGGCCAAAACATCTGGAGGGCCGCAGTTTGGGGATGCCTGGCTTATGCCATATTACAAGCACGGTCGGCACTCCCCCCCTCCAGCCGGAACTCAGTTCCAGCACCTCTCAGGTGGGTGCCATTGGCATTGTAAAAGAACAAGGGAGGCATTCATGGCAAGTTCTAGAAAAATAGCACTGATAAGAAGGAATACAAAAATCCACTAAAATCAAGATTGGTTGCAGCTGAGATGCATTTAAGAGGAAGTTCAGCCAAAATAAGTGGGGTTTTTACTTGACCGTGTGCGAGATCTCACTGGAACCCAGAAGCCACAGCCATGCAACCCCAGCAAGGGGGGCTTGGGCAGAGGTGGCAATGGGTGGGTGGGTGGAGCTTGTGCAGGGCAGCACCTCCCCCTTTTGCCTCAGGCGGCAGAAGGGTACGGTCTGGGTCAGAGGCTCAAGGATCAGTGGCTGCCAGGCCAGAGGGCTAGGCTCTCCCACCACTGTCAGTTGTTGGGAATGACAAGCAGGGCAAGGGCAAAGGCTACAACTCAGTGGCAAAGTGTGTCTGCCTCACAAGTGGAAGATGCCAAGTTCAATTCCACCAGATCAGAGTCGGGGAGGCTCCTGCCAGAAATCCTGGAAAGCTGCTGCCAGTCAGTGCTGGCAATACTGAGGCAGATGGATTCCCCCGATGGGCTGCCAGTCAGTGCAGACAATACTGAGCTAAACAGTGTTTCCCAAAAGTGGGTGTCCACCTGGGTTTTTTGAGGGGGCTACGGTTCCCACCATCCCTAACCACTGGTCCTGCTACCTACGGTATGGATGATGGGAGCTGTAGTCCAAAAACAGGTGGGAGACCCAAGTTTGGGAAACACTGAGCTGGACGGACCCCCGATGGTCTCACGGGGCTCTGCGTTCCCACCAGCGTGCAAACAACCAGGCAGAAGACGACGCCCGGCTTAGATGGACCACTCTGGCCCGATCCGGGCGGCAGAAGTAGGCGCCGTCCGTCCGCCGACCGTCCGCCCCGCTCGAGTCGCGGGGCAGCTCCGCTTCTCCTTCCCCTCGCCGCTGCCCTTCCGACGGCGGAGGCGGGGCTTCGGCGGGAGGGGGCGGAGCCTCGTGTAGTCCCGGGGACCCCGCTCGGCTGGCGAGGCAGCTTCTCCAGCGCGGAGGCGACGGAGCCGAGAGGAGAAGGTACCTCGGGCGACCGAGAGGATGCTCCGCTAACCCCGCTGCCTCTCGCCCCCTCCCGCTCCGGGGGGCGCCGCTCCTCCCAAGGCGCCTCTCCAAACTTCGGCATATTCTCAACGGCCTTTTCTCTTCCCCCCTTCTCCCTCTCTGCCCCCATCCCGCCCCTCGGACTCTAGGAAGGGACACCAAGGCGGCTCTAGGAAGGCGAGAGACGGGCAGCCCTCCGCCCTGCGCGCCTCGCTTCGGGTAAGTCCTGAGGGGACGAAGTTTGCGCCCTCGGTCTCCTCACTTGGCTTGGCTTCTTTTATTTTGTTTTAAAAGGGGGGGGTTGCCAATTGCCTCAAAAGCCCAGACAAAGCGAAAGAAGACGCTACCCAACTCCCCCCCCCAATGGTTTTAATTTGGTTTAAACCGCTGCTTCTCTCCCCCCCCCCCCGCGCGTTCCATGTGTGAGAGGGAAGAAATAGCCGGAGCGAAGGAACAAATGACATCTGTGTAGTTGCCTCTCTCTCCCGCCCTCGCTGCCTCTCTCTCCCGCCCTCGCTGCCTCGCCCGCCTTTCGGGCGGGGGGGGCGCGGGGGGCGTCCAGCTGTTGGCCATTAGCGAGAGCCACCCTCGCTGGGCTGGCAGGCAGAACTGGGCTTCTTCCATAGCTGCCAAGTTTTCTCTTTTCTCGCGAGGAAGCCTATTCAGCATAAGGGAAAATCCCTGTAAAAAAGGGATAACTGGGCAGCTATGGCTTCTTCTTCAAGTTGTTTTTCCGCGCCTCGCCTTTTCTCTCGGCCACCCACCACCCCACCCAACTCCTCGCTTGGAGACCTCCGTGGGGGGGGGGCAGCTTGGCATCGGAGCGCTCTCTCTGCCCGCAAGAATCGGTGGGGCAGCAGGGACAAACAGACGGGAGTGGCGGGGTTTGGCACCCGGAGGAGGGAGAAAGGAGGGGAAAGGCCCACTGTGTCAAATCTCTGGCCAAGATCGGGAGGGGGGGTTCGGTTGGGCTCCCCGGAAAATAGCCAGCGGGGCGGACGGGAGTGAGCTGGTGCGCGCACACACACAGAGAGAGGGAAGCATAATTGAGAACATCTGGATAGCCATCCTGCAGGAAACCAGAGCAGGCTGGGTAGCTCCATACCCCACCTCCAGCAGCCTTGGGAGAGAAGGGCATTCAGCGCCTTTCAAGCAAGTCCTGCTGCCTCCTTGGGGCCCCTGGGCTTGCTGAGCAAGAGGAAGCTTGGACCAGGACTTCTGCCTTTATCAAAAGCCCTCTCCAATTTCTGAGCTCTCTCTCGGTCTGTTGGCAGAGAGTCTTGCAGGCTGGGTGCGAACCCTTTCCAACTTGAGCGGGCGCTCAGTCAAACGAAGACACACCAAGTGGGCCCTGCTTCTGGACTTGCACTGAAATAGCAAACTGCTGGTGGCCTTGATGGGCTGAGATTGTGTAGATCGAGGTGCGACAGACCTGAGGCCCTCCAGGTTTTTTTGGACCCCAGATCCCATCAGCATCCCCCAGCCAGCATGGCCACTGGCCAGGAATGGTGAGAACTGGAGTCCAGGAACATGCAGCTGGGACCAGAGTTTCCATCTCGGATGCAGAGGGGACTTTGGTATATTGCAGAAATCCTACGGCAGAGCGAGGGATGCAGTGTGTCTAAAGCAACACTGAAGGATGCCTAACACCCTCATAATGCTCCTGTTAGTGTAGAGGCCAGGAAACCCAGAGTCTGTGGGTCTGTGTAAGAGAGTGGGTTTTTTCCTGCTACAATGCTGCCTCCATTTGTAGTCCATATTTTGTACCCAATGGAGTGGGTGGCAGTTGCTCACCAACAAAAGCAAAAATCAAGGGGTGCATTTCGGCAAACTTTTTTTTGGGGGGGGTTGCTAAACCTTCCTGCTGTCCTAGTGAACAGAGAGTGGTGTTTGGTCATCTTTCAGCTGTTTACAATATTCCAGATCGAGACAACGTAAAATGTCTGTGGGCAGCCTTAAGCCTCCTGGCACAGCTCCCTCCTTGGGCTGTTTCTTGGTCACACTAGTGGTTGCCAGAACATTGAGAGAGTTGGGATGGAATGCTGGGAGCTGGCTTCTGAGTCGAGATCCTGCTACAGAACCTTCTCCCACCTACTTATGCACAGTTCTGTGAACCCAACGTGACAGAGGCTGCATCAGAAGTTGTTTGGAGTAATGCAGACCTGAAAATGCACCCCAGTGGAGTTTCATGGCGCAAAGCTAACAGACATGTAAAGCAAGTCTCCCCAGGATACAATCAAGTGTTCACTTGGAGAGAAGCTTAGTGCTGGCCGAAACTAATTTTTAGGGGGTGTAAGGGAAATGCCTCACCCAGGCCTTGTTGTAGAATAGCCCCCCAAAACACTACATTCCTCTTGTGCAAAGAGGGGTCTCTTCTTGGCTGTAGTGTTGCAACGAAATATTGTTGGTCCAGAATGTGCCTCTGCTCCGAAGGCAGGAAAAGCAAGGCAGGAGGCAGAGAAGACAGACTGACATAGGATATGGGGCTGGGCCAAGCTGCAGGGGGAGCGGGGGAACCAGAGGGTGGGAGCATGCAGATGCGTCACCCCTACAGAACACCCAGATGCTTTGCAAGGGCTGTGGTTTACTGCTCTCGCTTGCTGTTATCAAACCGTGGAAGCTCGTCCTTTGCAAGTCTCTTGCAAATTGTTTGTTCAAGTGCTAAAATGCCTCCTCGATGATGTTGCTTCTTGCTGCTGTGAACCTTGCACATGCCCCCCCCCTAAAAAGAGTTAAGCGTTGCCACGACGAGTTGGATTTGGGAGAGTATTTTTGTTTCTGTTCGTTGTTTCTGTCCCTTTGCTTGTCTCTGGACATGATACTGGAGGCCTGTATTGTCTTCAGAGGAAGGAGAAAGAGGTAATAGTTGTGGGTCATGAGTATTGCCTTATTATCCCAAGAACAAATGAGAGAGAGAGAGAGAGAGAGAGAGAGAGAGAGAGAGAGAGAGAGAGAGAGAGAGAGAGAGAGAGAGAGAGATGCATATAAGCATATAATCTTCTGGCCTGTGGGACAAAATAAGTCTGCCAGTGGTCCTAATTTGGCTTGCACAGTAGTCTGCCCCGCTACACCCACCTGCCATCATATGACAGTCAGGTGGGGCAAGAGTACACTCCCAGGAGTTCTTCTGCAAGTGGGCAGGCCTTGCATTTATTTGACACTTTTCACATTTGGCACCAAACACAAGCCCCCTCATTGAGAATGCTCCACCAGGGGATCACAGTCAGAGGGCTAGCATTTGATGCGGAATTCAAGCTGGGGCTGCAAGGGAGCAAGAGAGGAATTCAGAGTGTGCTTAGAGTGTGCTCTCAGAACTTCCTTTAAAGTTGGATCATGTTAGGCTGCCTGTCAAAGTGGCCCATGGAGGACGGGTCAGTTCTTGAATCAATGTGTCAGCCGGATGCAGTTCCCCACCTTGGCTCTAATGCTGCTGCTGCTGCTTGATTATGTAGATTTTCAGGAACCAATGGGCAAAAGATTTGTGAGTGTCCTTGAGACCCCCCCCAACCCCCCAGGAGTAAAACCTGTCACCACCTTGCTTGGTATTTGTTTCAGGCAGGGTCTCTGGCAAGGCAGATAAGTCTCTTTTCTCAGTCCCAGGACTTAGAGTGGACAGGAAGGGACATTTTTCACTGACACAACTGGGATTCTGGAGCAGGACTCCCAGGACATAAGGTGCAGTTTGCAGAATGTCTGGAATTGAAGGTTCTGATCTCTAGAAAAAAGGTGAAGCAATTGTATGTGTGTGCCCTTTGAAGCATGCTTTTGGGCTGTGTTGGCGCGGATATCTTTG
The DNA here is from genome assembly GCF_965207765.1 of Zootoca vivipara. Taxonomy (NCBI): domain Eukaryota; kingdom Metazoa; phylum Chordata; class Lepidosauria; order Squamata; family Lacertidae; genus Zootoca; species Zootoca vivipara. The sequence continues at coordinate 10,433,663 of NC_142598.1, forward strand.
TGATGCCTGGTGCGATTCTCATTAACTACTTTCCACTCCTGACTCAGCCATAGACTTGCTCTGTGGCTTAAGACCACCTTTCCTCCCAGCTTCTGAGAAGGGAATAAGCATGGCTGGCTGGCTGCCCTTTGGGCAGCTGTGGGGGTGGACGATTGGCGTACGGAAGTGCCTTCCTTAAAGATAGGAGCAGTGCAGGTGGGATGCACAATGTGCAGTAAACCGACAGCCTCCAGTTGGTCAATAGCGTAAGTGACTGTTCCTGGCCAGATAATCACAGCGCCATTGCTGTGAAGACTTCAAGTAGAGACTGATGCTCTAGCTCCGTATTCTTTACGTATTTGGGCAGCTGTTGGACTAGGTGACCCGCAAAGCTTCTCTCCTCCTCCTATGGTGTTAGCCTGATATATATTAGTGGTACAGAGAGTTTTGAGGCATCCTCCTGGTGTCTGGACACACACCTGCAATATCCTTTTGGCCCAATGACGTGCATCTTAGTGTGGTTTCAGGAATGCAGCTGCCTCTGGCTTGGATAATACCTGCCTAGCAGCATTTTGGAGAAGGAAACTAGTCATGCTGCTCTTTCAAGGCTGGATCCACCTGTCTCCTTCCAGCTGTTGTTGGACTCGAACGCCCTTCATCCTGGGATCGCTGGCCATGTTTGCCAATACATGGTAGCTGACGTAGCCTCATGCTGTGTTGTGCCATCCTGGGGACATGGCGATAAAGGTGGTGGCAGTGGGGGCTTTTGTGAGAAAGCAGGTATGTCTGGAGCAGTAGTTTGTGTCCTGGCCTCACCCTGTTCTTGTGACCTGCAGATATCCCCTACTGTGTGAGGAGCAGGATCACAGTTGGGGGAGCGGGGTGGGGGATGAGCCGATTAGAGAGTGATTAAGAATTAACTAATTAATGGTCTTCTGTGGGTGGCTTGAAGGTCTAATTGAGCCTGGCTTATTGGTGGTGACAGGCAGTGGCTGTAGAAAGCCTTTTTGCACACACATGCAACTGTAAAATGAAGAGGAGGAGGCTTTTGGTTTTTCAGTGTGTGTGTGTGTGTGCTGTGTCTTGTCTGACAAAATGATGCTCTCTCTCTGATTCTCAGGGCATGAGAATTAGCCACACCAAATTCTCCAGTGAGGGGAGAAGGGCTCTCAAATTGTCACTCTGGCCCAGCATTTGAAATTTGCCAGGCGCCAGGTACATTTGGACCTGGCTATTGGCCACTTTGCGACCAAGTGAAGATGCCTGGGCACCAGGATGGACCTTGATGTCTCCACCATCTGGAGGTGCATGCCTGGGGACCCTTGGATCTTGACTGTTTTTACCCACCAGCAACGTATCCTGTAGAATTCTGTCTGCTGTATTTTATCTGCACAATCAGAATGAATTTCAGGAACCCAAAAGTCATATCTGGCCCCCAAATGGCAACTAGGCATTCCGTTTTGGCAAATGTAGCCCTGGTTTAAGGAGCCGTATTTGGCGCCTAGCTTAAATATCTAAGTTTCTAACACTGCCTTGGCCCAGAAGCTGTCCTTTCACAGCTAGATCTTTGCGGAATGCAGCCAGTAACAACACAGATTTTGTCCCAACTCCAAATTAGCCAAAGACACAAAGAAGAAATTTTGTGCTGGGGCAGAGGAGTGCAGTGCCCCTGCTCTTAACTCACAGCTCTATTGCTTGACCTACTGGATAGATATTCGCATGGGCGGGGTTGGAATTCTGGAAGAGAGGATGCAATAGGAGCAGTCTATCTACTTACTTTAAATGGTGGGTCCAGCCTACCTTGGGGGTCTTAGGGTCTGTTCACATTACCACCTGGCTTAGAGTGTAGCAAAGTTGCTCTCGTGGCCTCGGTCATTTCACAGCTCTTTCCTCTCTAGCTGCTCACATCAGCACAGCTTCGTTAGTGTCAGATTAGTTTCCATTTGGGTTCACCCCAGGGAGCATCGGCCAGCCGGGATGTCTTTACCCTGTGCAAAGGCGTTCACCCCTTACGTAGAGTTGTATTAGGAACAGCTTAAGAACTCCAGTTGGTTTGAGAAACAACACATCAAATAGTAGTATTTCGAGGCACAATCCATTCTCTCTTGAGCCAGATAGATGCCAACAACAGGATACATGTGCATTTTGGATAGTGCCATGTGAACATGGATTAAAACCCTGCACTGGAAAAGAAATTGCTGCACAGGAAACGGGAGTGTGAACACAGCCCAAGTACTTAACACCTGAGTTAGGTTTGTGAAAAACAACAGAAAGAGAGAGCAAGTGGAATATTTAGAAAACTAACTTTTAGTTCATTAATTTGTCTGAAAGCAAAAGACAGACACACAAAACCATATTGCCTCTCGGCCCAATTAAACAGACTGCAGCAGACTCCAGAAAATCTCCTATATATTTTTTGGCATATGTTTGTTTGGCTTGTCTCTTGATGAATGCCAAATGAGGGCCTTCAAGGAGCCACAATTTGATGTGGGGCCTCTCTGCTGCTTGAGTTAGAATTCCAGCCCTATATATGGGGATGCAAAGGGCAGGGTATTGGGTGGGAAATGTTATGAGCACCAACTTAGAATTTCATCCTAAGGAGGAGGGAGCAAGATGGTCCTGTAAAAAGCTCACATTCCTCTTGGTTTTAAAGTCCACCCATTCTTAGTTGGCCATTACTCCTCTGGGTGGGTCTGGCTTCCCACCAACAAGTTCTCTGGTATCGCTCAGGATTGTCCAGCGGAGAAACAGGCTTGCTTAAGGTGAGATGGGGTCACCACAGAAATATTACCCAGAAACTTAAACCTGAGGGGGAAGCTTCTTTCAGTGGGGACTCCTTTTGCTGTCAACACTGGCAGAACTGGGCACCCTCAAAAGGTGATGCAGATGATAGCTGAGCATATCTGAAGCCAACTTGCTTTAATTGTGAACCTTAGAATGCATAGACTACGCTTTTACTGATACTGAAGTGAAAGATCACATTTGGGTTTGAAATTCATGGGAAGAAGATGGCATGCAGTGTAAGGTTTATATTTGAGAGAAGCCATGGCCCATATGCACTTTGAAAATGATTTTGCACCGAAGCATAGGAAGTCCTGTGATGAACTGCAAATTCAGCACCAAGAAAGTGCTGGTTGTGTTATTGGGTTAAATGAGAGCAGGCCAGCACAAAACAGCGCAGATACTGTAGGTTCCCTTTGCCTGATGGTTCTCCACTTGGGAACTTTCTTGCAATCGTAATTTGATAGGTTAGCAGGGAGCAAGACCTAGGGAAAGAAGGTTTGGCAAGAGATGTCTATGGACAGGGACTTCCCGACTCAGCTGGTTGAGTCTTGAGTCGAAATTCTTCTGCAGCCCAGCATCCCTCAGCTGCTGAGTGGCCTATTGACTTCACAAGAACAGGTGCCTTCTCTCTTGGAGTGATAGCCAATGATCATGTCCCAGAGCAAAGCAGGTGGAGATGACAAATTCAAGATTGCCTTCTTTTTTTCTTTTCATTTTTGCAGAGGCAAAAAACCTACACGGTGTGTTTCTTCCATTCTGGTTCTGTTCAGCATTGGACTCTTGTCTGCTGTGTTGAACATCACTCTCACCATCCACCCACCCACTCCTGCTGCTGTGTGCTTTTCCACACCAACCTCATGCCCTGGCCTTGCTAAAGTTGCACCCCTCTTCCCTAGGGGGCAGCACCTGTTCCTCTGAAGAGCTGTGCAGAAGGGGCCTAATGCTTTTGCAGAGCTCCAGAAGCAAGCAAGCATTGCTTGCAGAGCAGAAGGTGGCAGCTTTCAGCTCTGTGGGCTGAAGGGGCTCATTGTATAAGGAGGTCTTGGGACTTCGGCAAGATCACACAATTGGCTCTTTCATGCCAGCCGGAGACTCTTATTAAAAACTAGTCCTTCCTCCTCCTCCTCCTCCTCCTCCTCCTCCTCCTCCTCCTCCTCCTCCTCCTCCTCCTCCTCTCCCCCGTCCATCTCCCACACTGCAGGAAAGGTTTGGGGAGTGGCCAGCCAAGCTCAAATGGGCCTTTTCTCTTGCACTTCCACTCCTCTTGCCCTGAAGCTAGAAACTTGCTCCTTTCCACTAACACTCTCAGCAAAAATGGTTCAGGCCATTGACTTTCCCCTCCCGCACCAAGAGATGCTTGTGTGCATCCTTCCCTAATACAAAGCCCTCCCCTTGTCTTGCGTGTGCTGTGAGCGTGTAGCCAAATGCCCACTTGCCCTTCACAAGCACGACTGCACACTAGGGCAGTAGAGAGAGCCCTTAAGAAAAGGCACAGTGTGTTCTCCAGGGGCACTCCATCAGGCTGCAACATGGGCACCTCTTAGCATTCTTTCACCTCCTCCTCATACTTGTAGTCCTTAGTGGTAAAGGATGGAATTCTTCTCCCCTTCAGTTAATGCTGCAAACTTTAATAACTTGTTGTTGTTTAGTCGTTTAGTCGTGTCTGACTCTTGAACACAATTTCCAATGGAAGCTTCCCCAACCCCTTATTCAGGTCTCTTCAAAGGTCTGCTGCTGAGATGGCCCATGTGCTTCTCAGAAGATTGGCAGTTTGAATCCTTGCAACGGGATGAGCTCCCGTTGCTCTGTCCCAGCTCCTACCAACCTAGCAGTTCGAAAGCATGCCAGTGCAAGTAGATAAATAGGTACCACTGTGGCAGGAAGGTAAACGGTGATTCTGTGCGCTCTGGTTTCCGTCACGGTGTCCCATTGCGCCAGAAGCGATTTAGTCATGCTGGCCATGTGACCTGGAAAGCTGTCTGTGGACAAACACTGGCTCCCTCGGCCTGAAAGCGAGATGAGTGTCGCAACCCCATAGTCGCCTTTGACTGGACTTAACCATCCAGGGGTCCTTTACTTTTACTATTACCGAATGGAGGTAACTTTTCCTCGCTGCCTCCTGTGCAGGCAAGTTGCTGAACACCCTCGCAGCCCTTGGTGACCCCAAGGCAGGGAACTCCTCCAGTTGGGTCAACCCTCTACATTGGGACTGACTTCAGACCAAGCGGCAGCTGGGAGCACACCAAAAAGAAGGGCCACATGAGATGTGACAGCGTTCATGCGATTGGTGCAAATGCTTTTTTATATGTCAGCAGCAGGTATGGGGTTCTTCCAGACTGGGACCCCAGCGGGAGGGTCAGGCAAGCAGGGAAGCTTTAAGCCTTTGCAACTCCATTCAGTGCATACCAGCTTTTTTTCTTTTAAAAACGCACCAACTGTGTGGATGGCATCGTGTTCAGCTTGGCCCAAGGAGCAAAGCACCACCTGGTCATCCTCCTGTTCACTGCGCACTGCCCGGACTTTCAACATGTGCTCTCTTCCTGAATGGCATAAGATGAACAGGTGGGCTGGGCAGAAAATCTTTATAGAGTTTCTGCGCTTTCCCCTTGTTTCATTTCCGGGGGAGGCAGTGGCTTGGAATTCACAGCTCGCCCTGTTTCTGGTCCCCATGGCTGATGCAAAGGAAGAGGGAGAAAAAGAAAGAAAAGGGAGCAGACAGTGGCTTCACCAAAGCTGGACAGGAGGGCGGATTCCTCTCTAAGCACCCTCCTGCCCACCTCGAGGCCCCTGAGTCCCAGGTCAAGGTGGGAAGGTCTAGAGGGCACCTGTGGCTGCCTTGACAATTGTCCCAGGTGACCTCCATTGTCCTGAATGTTATTTGCTGAGGAACAGAACAGGCTCCCGGCCCTGACTCTCAGTTTGCCCTTAATCCATAGAGATTAGAAGAGGAGCAGTGGAGAGTCTCCCTTGCTTTGCCCCTTTTTGCCTCTTCCATGCTCTCTGGCTTTCATTTGTGACCTGGATGGGCTATCTTGGCAGCATATGCCTGGTTATGAGCAGGCAAACCGTCCGCAGATTGTATTTTCGTTAAAAACGCTAAGCGGAGGTTCTTATGTCTCCGTCACTTCACTCCAGATTGGCATCCAGGAAATAGAATTTCCTCCCCCAGCCTCTGCAGGTTAGGGAGGGCTGAAGGGTTCTTTTTCAAATGCACAATGCCAGATTCAGCTGGAACTTGGCGCCGAGTGATGGACCTGGTTATGAACCAGCAGCACCCGCCTGCCAGCCAGCCATGAAGTCCCAGTGCAAGTGGAGTCCCCCCCCTCCATGCCATCATCCTATCTGAGTGGAAGAAGCTGATCCAGAAAGGCAGGCTTCCAGGGGGACCCCACCCAGCTGCCAAGCTTCCAGGTCTTGCAGGCAGGACCTAATTGGATCCATGTGTGCTTGGCAGCCAGACGAAGAGGTCTTAAAGGGGCCGCTGCACCTGGGGGAGGAGAAGGAGAAGGATTGGAAGACAGGAGTTTGTCAGATCAGGGGGGATGGGAAGGAGGCAGGTTGTGCTGGGGAGGAGGGACTAGAACACATTCTCCCCGGCTCTCTTTTCGCCATTTCAGATTCAGGGCTCACCCACACTTCTTTTTGTGCTGCGTTTCCAAGCATAGGTAGGGTTGCCAGACTCATTAGAGGACAGGACTTCTGTGCCTTTAATTGCCCTGCTCTCTTTTGAGTCTGGAAACCTTAAAGAGAAACCAGCAGACCCTTTGCTTGGAAATTAAACAATTCTGGGGAAATTTCCCCCAGAAAAACCCACTCTCTAGCACTGAATTGGAGCAAATGGCAATCCGTGGAAACTGATTCCGTGTTTAGACCCCCTTTTCACTTGAAAATGGTTTGGAGGCACTGGACTGCCTTCTGTTGGAGGCTTTTGGAAGCTTGGAAAGTGGAATGCCTTTTGTTTGACCAATAGGGTTCTTAATTCTTGATCTCTTTCAGGCTCTGGTTTGGTATGGAGGGGGATCAGATAAAACTGGTGGGTATTCTCGCTCAGGTATATAATGGTAGCACAGAACAATTGTCTGTGTACCTCTCTTTTAATGCTCAGGGAAGTTATTGTACTGAAAACAGATTTGCACGCATATACAAGCGTCCCAAGAGCATTATCAGTTGCATGGAAGTGATGATAATGTGCAGTAATGAATATAATATGAAAAAGAAAGCTCTCAAGGCAAAGGCACAGGCTTGAAGCAACATTAGGCAAGCGGGCAGGATTGCATCTGACCAGCTCGGCTCCACTGAGTCTCATGGCGTCTCACAGTTTTGTCCTGTTCCTCAGGTTTCAGGGATTGTGTACAGATCCAGAGTTTGCTTAGGAATATCATTCTTGCTCTTGCTTGAGCTAGCTTGATGTTGCTGAGAGAGAGGTTGCTTGCCTAAGAGATAATCCCTGCTCTCCCAGCCAGTTTATGTGACTAAGGACTCAGCTATACAGCTGCAAATGAAACGTTTTAAGTGTGTTTTAAGTGCAATATACAATGTGACACTAGGTGGCGATGGTGAGCCTTATGGAAAATTCAATGTATTTTTAAAAACGCTTTTTAAAAAACATTTTCAGAATGGTTTTTATATGTGTGTAGATTCCAGCTAAGACTTAGCATGCCCACCTCTTTTTGTGTTATTTAGAATAGCTTCTGATGCTGCTCACAGGGTCATAAAAGCATTATCAAGCAAAACTCAGTTACGGCGACATTTCTGGAATCTGGGCAAAACAGAAAGGTCTTCTTCACCTGGCTCTGGAGAGACACCCTAATTTGGAACTGGGTGAGCCTCCAGAGAGGGCAATCCAATGAAAAGGTCTAAATTAGAATGTAGGGGAATGTAGGCAGAAGCAAGGGAGCCCTAGAGATGAAGTGAAGACTATTTGGGTGGAGCAACATGCCAGTTATGTGTGTTTTTTGGTTTTTATATAGCAATTTTTTTTATTAAAAACCCTCCAAGTGGTTTACAAAAAAAATCCCATTTCAATACACCTGAAAAATAAAATAAAAGCATATATTTATAATAAAACAAAGGATAAAAAAGTCATTAAGGGAATAAAAATGGGATATATGCATTCTATCTGACATTCTCTGAATCCATGACTGCAAATCTGTATTCTGGTTTGTCATTTTTTTACTCGTTCAGCAGCTCTGTAATGCTGTTTTCTCCGTTGCTTAATTGGTTATGTATAAAGATATGCATTTCTTAGACAGCAAATGAAAAGTTGCCAGGGAGAGGGGGGAAGTAAGGGAATGGGGGTGGGGGAGTACAGCAACATAATAAAGCCAGCTGCATTCTAGATCAGGGGTCAGCAAACCTTTTCAGCATGGGGCTGGTCCACTGTCCCTCAGACCTTGTGGGGGGCCGGACTATATTTTTGGGGGGGAAATGATGCAAGAGCATCACGAGCCCCGGTGGCTACTTACCTGTGTCTTGCGAGCGGCAGGGGCTGGTGGTGGCGGAGGGACGATGAGCAGTGCACGAAAGGGCTCTGGAGAGGGGCTGCTTAAAATGGCGGCCACTTGAGCACTGCTGCTGCTGGCGCCAACAAAGCCAAGCCCCCTTCCTCCTCTAGGCAGGGCAAGGAGAAGTCAGGAGGGAGGGAGGGAGGAGGCGCCGCCGCTAGGGAGGAAGAGGGAAAGAACACATGCGCTGGATATCCATGCAGCGATTCCTGGACTGTCCAGAAGGCAACTGGGCCTGATCCGGCCTGCTGGCCTTAGTTTGCCGACCCATGATCTAGGTCTTTAAATGTCTTTAGTCTTCTTCTGAAACAGAAGGGCAGCTCTAATCTAGTAAACCTCCCTGGAGAGGCTAATCTTGTGATGGGTTAGCCACTCACTTGAACTTACCAGACTGCAGGGAGGGGAGATGGATCTGGATGAGGCCCACCTCTGATAAACTTAGTGTACAGGCACTGACGTGTGGGTGAAAGTGTTCCTTCAAGTCCTAGCTTCCCAAGTCATTAGTGACTTTAAAGCTCTTTGAATTCTGCTCAGAAGCAAACTGGCAGCCAGGGTAGCAGTTCATCATCATCATCATCATCATCATCCATCATCATCATCATCATCATCATCATCATTATACCCCGCTCATCTGGCTGGGTTTCCCCAAACCACTCTGGGCAGCTCCCAACAGAATATTAAAAACACAATAAAACATCAAACATTAAAAACTTCTCTAAACAGGGCTGCCTTCAGATGTCTTCTAAAAGTCAGATAGTTGTTTATTTCCTTGACATCTGATGGGAGGGCATTCCACAGGGCAGGCGCCACTACCGAGAAGGCCCTCTGCAGGGTTCCCTGTAGGTTCACTTCTTGCAGTGAGGGAACTGCCAGAAGGTCCTTGGAGCTAGACCTCATTGTCTGGGATGAACGGTGGGGGTGGAGACTCTCTTTCAGGTATACTGGGTTGAGGCCGAAACTGGTGAGCTGTTTTAAAACTGGTTCCTGTTGAGTGGTCCCAGTTACTAACCCAGAGCTGCATTTTTGAATACCTTGAGCAGTCTTCAAAGGCAGCCTTGCACTTTATAGACTTAGATTGGTCGAATCTAGAGGATGTCAGACCACAGAGAACCACGGCCAGGCATTTCAATCCAGGACGGGTCATAGCTGGCACATGAGCCTTGGATGCTGAAAGCTGCGGCATACCATGCTTGGGTCCCAAGGATACACAAGTGGATCTTTTGGAAGCCCCAGACTGTGAGCCTGATACTCTAGGTGGAAACGCAGGTAGCGCTGTGGTCTAAACCACTGAGGCTCTTGGGCTTGCCAATCCGAAGGTTGGTGGTTCGAATCCCCACAACAGAGTGAGCTCCTGTTGCTCTGTCCCAGCTCCTGCCAACCTAGCAGTTCGAAAGCATGCCAGTGCAAGTAGATAAATAGGTAAAGTAAATGGCATTTCTGTGTGCTCTGGTTTCCATCATGGTGTCCTGTTGTGCCAGAAGCGATTTAATCATGCTGGCCACATGACCCGGAAGCTGTCTGTGGACAAACGCCGGCTCCCGTGGCCTGAAGTGAGATGAGTGCCGCAACCCCATAGTTGCCTTTGACTGGACTTAACCGTCCTTTACCTTTACCTTTTTTATCTAGGTGGGATGCAACCCCATCCAGAACAGGTTGAGCATCCGCTCCCTGGTCACACAAACCACCTGTAAGGGGGAGGGATTACAGAGAACCCCCCCACCTCATCAGAAGCAGCCCGTCTCCAAGCAGTCATGAGAGTGAGGGGTCTGAAGGGGTGAGTCAGGAAATGGAGGAGTGCCAGGGCTCTGGCAGCACCGGAGAGCCCCTGCTCCATAGGCAGGAAGAGAGAGAGGCGGAAAGAGTGGACACAAATAGGGCAGACAGAAGACCCGTACCTCCGACGCCGGAACTGAGAAAGAGAAGGAAAGGGAGGCGCTTCTCAGTTCCGAGGCTTTTGTGCTGGTCGAAAACGCGGAGGGATTTAGTGCAGGAATCTGACTCGAGCGGGTAGACATGAAATGAGCAATCCGTTACACTGTAAATAATGTGCATCAATAAAAACGTCTGAAAGACAAGCATGTGGACGGTCGTTACTCAAGAGTAGTCACAACAAACCCTGACACCACCCATCTGCGGTTTGTCTATTTTGCCAGGATTGAGTTTCAGCCTACTGGCCCTCCCACAGCCCATGACTCATCCAAGGCAGCATGACTGTAACCACATGTTGTTTTGGCCTCGGATGCCAGAGCAAGACAGCAACACCGTTAGCTTGCTGGATATATTCAAGGAGAAGTTATGGGTGTGTCCATACCACCCCCACCCTTACTATCATGGAATCATTTGATCCCCATCAAATAGAGGGTGGGGGTATTCAATGGCTTTCAGGGGTGGGCAAGCAATTCTTTAAAATGCTTAGGTAAAGGGACCCCTGACCATTAGGTCCAGTCATGACTGACTCTGGGGTTGCGGCGCTCACCTCACATTATTGGCCGAGGGAGCCGGCGTACAGCTTCCAGGTCATGTGGCCAGCATGACAAAGCCGCTTCTGGTGAACCAGAGCAGCACATGGAAACGCCGTTTACCTTCCCACTAGGAGTGGTACCTATTTATCTACTTGCACTTTGATGTGCTTTCGACTTGCTAGGTTGGCAGGAGCTGGGACCGGGCAACGGGAGCTCACCCCGTCACAGGGATTCGAACTGTCGACCTTCTGATCAGCAAGCCCTAGGCTCTGTGGTTTAACCCACAGCGCCACCTGCATCCCTTAAAATGCTTAGTTTGCCTTAAATACGAGGGTTGGTTTTTTTTTGCCACCACCCCCACCAGAAAAAAAAGTCTTGCCATTGCTTCAGGTCAATGCTGGGCAGATTCTGGCCACACTTTTTTCCTGGGACAGAATCACTCTGTTGTCACAGCACAGCTGCCTCACTGGGACATGTGCCGCCTTACTGCACAATGGCCAGAGGTTCTTTTTCTGGTTTAAAAGAAGAAAAAATTCTGCCACCTCACATTTACGGAAAGCCAGACATTATTTAAATTAAACCTTCCCCCACTGCTGCTACCATCCTTTGCGGAGTGTCTTCACCTATGAAACTTCCAAAAATTCAGCAGGGCTAAATATTTTGGCTCAGGGCTGAAAAAATTCCATCTTGCCTACAATCTGACCGTAACTTCCAATGTTGGAATCTAGGGAGGGCAGTTCCTTTGGATTTCTGATGAGAAATTGTAATAACCTGCGGTTTTATAAGAGTGTATATTTAAAGAAGATGAATAAATGAGCAAATTAAGTTAATTTGGATGTGCAGATGATATCGAAAATAAGAAACTGCAGAAAGGGTGGGGTGGGGGTGGGGGAGGAAGCCAAGTTTTGAAATGCCAAAGTGATTGTAAAATCAGTGAATCCATATATATATGGATTTCTGGTGAGAACTGGTCTCTCCACTGAGAGAAAATTCATGCTAGAGAGAGAAATATTAGCATGAGATGAGAGGGAGTTAGGGAGGTTTTCCATCCAATTTCTTCTCCCTAGTGCTTGTGCAAGCATCTTCATTATATGTGCTGGGTGTGCATCATGTATGCAAGGCACTGATTCCCCACCCCACTGTTGAAGGTGAGGCAGGGGAATAAGGCACCATGGAATGTCCCATACCTGCCCTTCAGTTCTGAGAAACAGAAGGGGACTGGGTGGGGAGCATTCCAGAGCGGCATCGCCCACACACTGTAACAATCAGCGCACCATGTGTGTTGATGTTCTGCCCAACCAAGGTCCTCTTCCATTCCCCTTTGCCTACAGCTACCAGCTGATTCCTGTCCTGGGAGACTTTTAACTGCAAAGAGGGAGGGCTGGATGTGTGTGTGCTTCAGCCCCCTTACACGCTGGAAGACATTTAAGAGCTGCATTTTCAGGTGGGGAGAAAGTGACTCTTGAGCAGAGGGCTTTAACATGGAAACAAATGTGCTGCCTCTGTTCTTAACAGGGTATTGCTGTGCTGAGTCTGGCTGCTAATCTCCCCCCCCCTTCCTTCTTCTTCTTTAAGTTAACATCTTTATCGAAAGTTCAGAAAGCACATACCGTAATTATATGTGCACTAAACATGGCGAGACGTAAATAAAAGAGAGAAAAAGAATAAGAGAAACAGAAACAGAACCCATGTAGAAGAGGGGGAACCCCCCCCAAACTGTATACTTTACTTCACCAGATCTTAACCCAGGGTTCAGCAAACTTTTTCAGCAGGGGGCCGGTCCACTGTCCCTCAGACCTTGTGGGAGGCCAGACTATATTTTTTTTTGGGGGGGGGATGAATGAATTCCTATGCCCCACAAATAACCCAGAGATGCATTTTAAATAGAAGGACACATTCTACTCATGTGAAAACACGCAGATTCCCGAACCGTATGTGGGCCGGATTTAGAAGGCGATTGGGCCGCATCCTATTGCCTAACCATGTCTTAACCTATTACAGTATACTGTATGTAAGAATGGATCCCAAATATCATTGAATATGTCCATGACAAATTTATCTGCAGATTGTTCATATGCTGCGAGTTTGTACAGTCATGACCTCGGTTTGCGACTGCAATCTGTTCCAGGGAGTCGGTCGCTCCCCGAATCGGTCGCTTCCCCGATGCATGCTTTTGCGCAGATCGCTTCTGCGCATCCGAGCGCCACAGAACCCGGATGTAAACACTTCTGGGTCTGCGGTGGTCGGAAACCGAAGCGGTCGCAAATGGAGGCAGTCGCAAACCAAGGTTTGACTGTACCGGTATAAGTCTTCAATCCAGTCGTAGGAGGAACCACGTTTTTATTTTTCCAGTTCACCGGTATCAGTCTTTTTGTTGTGGTAAGCACATGGAGAGTCCACTCGTATTGTCCTTTCGTAGGGTTCCATGTGCTGGGTATATAATTCAAGAGGATATTTTGTGCTGTAAATGTAAGGTTGTTCCGTACAGTTTTGTTGATGGTTTCAGTTACTGTACCTTCTGATCTTTTGGCTCCCCTTTCCGGATGGCTCACCTACCTTCTTGCTCAAGTCCAACCCGTGCAAGTTTCCAGAGCTTTGTAAGCAATAAAGGGTGACCTTTTTTCTCACAGCCTTCCCATGTTCGGGGCCCAGACTGCCATTGGACAACTACAGGGGCCATTCAAGACACCAGCTGGCTTTATGTACGACAGCAAACGTCAGCTTACAGTGTAAAAAAAAGGTATGGCAAGCAATGGCAGAGATGATTAGCATAGCTGGGTTTGTGCCAGCATCATTCCCTTTTGCCCAGTGGGCTGCCCCATGAGTGCTGTTCAGGAAGCAGCTGCCCATATCCTGAGCCTCCAGGGACCTCTTAAGTGCTTTCCTTCCCTCTGGAGTGGGGCTGAGTGAGTGACTCATGCCACTGGCCTCTCCAAAGCCGCCTTAGCCTGCCTGTTCATCCCCTCCCAACATTTCGTAGAACAAGATGCATATTTTAAGATTGTTTTGGATTAGCTGTTCTGGAAAGAAGAAAGCAAACTTGAAAACACAATGAAAAAATAAGGCATTTCGGTTGCAGCCAAAGGATCAAATTGTGGTGGCTGTTGCAATTATGTCTTTGCCCTTCCTTCCTCCAAAGAACTTTGGGGGGGGGCGCGTCGTCATCGTCATCAGCAATGCAGGGGGTTTATCCCATTTTAATCCTTACAATGGATGAGTGACTTGCCAAAGGTCACCTAGGAAGCTTCAGGGCTGAGCCTGGGATTTGAATTTGGCTCTCCTTGGTTAAAGGCTAAACATTCTGCTCACTACTCTACTGCTTTCAAAGTTTACACTTACCTGCCCCTCCCCAAAAAGCCTAAAGACATATTGAAGTGTCTTAGGCCTGCATCCCCCTCACATTAAATTTCAGATGAATGTGGAATTACAAAGAGCACAAACACTTGTTAGTGTGCATCAGAGGGGTAGATGAAATGTCATAGTACACTCATGTTATCCTAGACCCTAAGCTGTGCATTTTTGTCTATTTTTTTGATAAATTTAATGCAGATCTTATATGTAAACAGTTAGTAATTGGGATTATTTATTACATCCCTTCAAAATATTATTTTATTTGGTGGTGACTACAAATGGACAATATTGGGACACGGGTTGCGTTGTGGTCTAAAGCACTGAGCCTAGGGCTTGCTGATCAGAAGGTCGGCGGTTCGAATCCCTGCAATGGGGTGAGCTCCCGTTGTTCGGTCCCAGCTCCTGCCAACACAGCAGTTTGAAAACACGTCAAAGTGCAAGTAGATAAATAGGTACCGCTCCGGCGGGAAGGTAAACGGCATTTCCGTGCGCTGCTCTGGTTCGCCAGAAGCGGCTTAGTCATGCTGGGCACATGACCCGGAAGCTGTATACCGGCTCCCTCGGCCAGTAAAGCGAGATGAGCACCGCGACCCCAGAGTCGTCCGTGAGTGGACCCTAATGGTCAGGGGTCCTTTACCTTTACCTGGGTAACTTATAGCTGGTAGATGCCACCTGGCTATGTCTCTGTCCTTTTGGTTGGATTGTCTACCTACCTCTTGGTCCCTCTGCTCAAGATACTTGCTTTTCGAACCACTGGATTAAAATCTTGCCTGCACTGAGGCCTGAATACTTGGCATAGACGTTAGCTGACACAGCCTACCTCTGAGACCAGTGCAGCTTCCTTTTCTAGCGCATACAGACTACAGGGAAATCTACACATGCATTCAGATACATTTCAGCGTGAATGAGACAAATGGGATAAATGCAAGCATGGCTGTCCCCATCATTCTCATTTGGCTCTTCCTCACTCCACCAGGGAACCTTGTATTGTGCTGGAGAAAGAGAAAATGTTTTACTGGCTCCCACTCTCATCCATATACTGTGATTCCATTGTCATCCAGAATCATGTTCATGAGAGTGTGGAAGATGCACAATTACTAAATGAGCAATTTCAGAACAGCAACAATATTATGCACACCGGAGAGGGTCTGCTCCCCCGCCCCCACTTTCTGACATCTTCCACAAAGGATGCTCCCCCCCTTTTTTACATCTTGTATGTGCATCAGTTCACAAACGTGGCTGGGTTTGTTATTTTGGATAGTAAGGACAGGCGACACGTGACATTTGTCATGCCATTTGCCTCTGAGCGCAGGATTTTCCTTTTATGAATTGCCTGTGCAGGGACCTGATCTGAATCTAATGGGAGCTTCTTCTCCCCCACTGCAAATTGCAGTCCGGGTGGGGTGGAGTGGGACCTGGGACTGCAGAGGAAGGAAGCCCCATTCCCCATGCCGGGGCTCTGATGCTGCACAAGGAACAGAGCACGCTGCAGAGGCTAGGCAGATTGTGTTGGGGATGTCTTAGCTGTCTTCAGGACCCAGAGTTGGGGACAGGTCAGCAATAAAACACCTGTTGCCTGAGAAGCTACCATGTTTCTCCAAAAATAAGACACCGTCTTATATTTATTTTTCCTCAAAAAACCCATGGTGGCTTATTTTCAGGGGATGTCTTATTTTTATTATTATTAAGTATGGTACAGTTTAACCTACAAGGTTAAACTGCCTATCATTATGGCTTATTTTCGGGGTATGGCTTATTTTCGGAGAAACACGGTAACTGTTTACCAAAGAAGCCAAAACAGCACAGGCCTAGTGATCACTGCAACTCTTCCTAGTTGGTCTTGCATCAGTCAGGCAGTTGTGAGGACCGAAGGTCCCTACCTTTCCACTGCTCCCTAATTCCTCTCTATGTTCTGGAAGACCAAGCAGGAGGAGATTCCTTGGCTTCTTTAGCAGCCTGCCTCCACTTCTGCCTCCGATTCTGGACTGCTTTCTGCAACAGCCTCTTCCTGCTCACTAAACCCTGTTACCTCTTCAGCTGCATTTTTTATGACGTCTGCCACACTGTTCTCTCTCTCCCTCCCCCCCCCCCCAGTTCCAAAAGTGTGTGTACCCTTGCATGTGTGTATTTGAAGCAAAGAAGCAAGCAGCGTCTGTGGCTGATTTGGGCAAGAGTTGAGCATTTACACACACACACATACCCCTACCTATTGCTCTACTCCAAATCACTCCCTTTCAAAGCAGCTTTTATATACTGTAGGTTTGTTGTATGTGTTACCGTGCAATGTTTCCCCCTAAATAAGGGAAGCCTGACTGTGTGATCAGAAAGCAAATTCCACCAACGGAACACTCATACAATTCCATAAAAATATGAAAATAATTGAAGTCAGTTCATACATCCAGGATACATTCAAACATGCATTATTTGAGCATACCGATTAGATTTTGTTCAACTGGTATTTTCTCTCTCCGAGATCCGTCTTGGAGCAAACTGGTTCTCTGTGTTTCTGAGAGAAACTTGTTTGTGCACTTCACTGATTGGTGGAATGGATGAACCACCTCACTTTCCCCCATGGAGCAGTTTCTCAACTTTCTAAAACCTATTATTTTCTCTCTCTTTTGGGGAAAAAAACAAAAAATCCCGATATGAATGCACATTTAATTGAATAAATGTACATGAGGCTTTTTCCTCTTAGAGTGTCCAGTGGTAGCATTGAAGTCCATTGCGGAACTGAACCAAATATTCCCTCTCAGCCACCATGAAATCAAATTAAATTTCATGGAAATCTGAAGTTTGCCTTCCATTGGCCAACTTGCGTTCAAGGAATGCAATGGTCACGTCTCTCCTCCTGCGGTGGTAGTTTAATGCTCACGAGGTTATGCAAGTACCTTATGTAACGTGTGGTTCATTAGTTGCCTTTGTGCTGCCATGTGCTGGAAGCGGAGGGGAGACCAGGCAACTGCTATGTGTGGGTGGTTAAAGGGGAAGATGACTTAGCCAGGATCCAACCACACGAGAGGCAAAGCAAAGAAGGGTATGGGAGACAGCACCTTTTTGCACTGGTTCACTGTCTGTTCCACTAAATGTGCAAGTTTGAGTTTCTCCTCATCCTGCCCAGGATCCTGTTTGTTTTCTTTATATAAATCATTTTTATTGGTTTTACAAGTACAAAGTAGAAATAAAAACAAACTAGTAAGAACGTATCTGTATAAGGAGATTCTCCAAATCTCGAGACTTCCCTCCATCCCCTCCATCCCCTCCATGGAGTCTCAATTTTAAGCATCTACAACTGCACATTCATCCATACTCCAATTTTTATATCAAACCATATTGTCCTTAATTATTATTTTTATACTACAAGTGAGTCAGAATCCTGCTCTTGTTTTCATCTACTTACAGTAGTCTCCCAGGGAACTTACAAATTTTTCCTATTCTTTTATAAAGTCTTTATCCTCTTGGTTTCTGAGTTTTCCAGTCAGCTTTGCCATCTCAGCGTATTCCATCACCTTGGTCTGCCATTCTTCTCTGGTTGAGACTTTGTCTTCTTTCCAACTCTGGGCTAATAGCACCCAGGCGGCTGTTGTTCCATACATAGTCTTTTCTGCTCCTTTGGTATGTTGATACCTGTAATTCCTAATAAAAAAGCTTCTAGTTTCTTAACAAAAGTTATTTTAAGCATTTTTTAAAATTTCATTATATATCATCTCCCAGAAAGCTTTTATTACCTTACAAGTCAATCACATATGATAGAACGTACCCAGTACAGTGGTGCTTCGCTTAACGAATGCCCTGCTTAACGAAATTTCCGCTTAACTAAAGGTTTTTTTCTAGCGGAGGTTGCCTCGCTAGACGAATTCGTTTTACAAAAAATTTGTCTAGCAAATCGCGGTTTCCCATAGGAATGCATTGAAATTCAATTAATGCGTTCCTATGGGCAAAACAAAATCCCCCCCAAAAATCAATGCATTCCTATGGGATTCGCTAGACGAATTTTTCGTTATAAGAAACGACCCGTGGAATGAATTAAATTCGTCTAGCAAGGCACCACTGTATCTTGTTTCTAAGCAACTATGCAGCGAGAAGCTGTGTCTGTTTGCGGGTAAATTATGTCAAAAGCAATATTCTCTAAGCTGTTACTGCTCATGCCTCAACAGCAGCGAAGGTGCAATCCTGGGAGCAGAAGTGCTATTTCCCAGACACAAGTTGTTTCAGTTTGAGTGCTAGGAAAATACAAGGTCCTCTGTACCATCCAAAGAGTAACTGTGAGCTGTCTACTCAAA
The DNA here is from genome assembly GCF_965207765.1 of Zootoca vivipara. Taxonomy (NCBI): domain Eukaryota; kingdom Metazoa; phylum Chordata; class Lepidosauria; order Squamata; family Lacertidae; genus Zootoca; species Zootoca vivipara. The sequence goes on from NC_142598.1 coordinate 10,452,023, forward strand.
ACAAAAACAAAAAACCCTCTGATAATGGGGAGTAACCCCTGCTGTTCACTTAGCCCTCTGGAAAGCTCAGCAGCTAACCTCGAGTTTCAATAAAAGTAGGTTCTGGGGCCAAGTCCTGACTTGGATTCTGACATTACAACTTGCTCTTTTGCATATCTGAGTCCCTCCAAGTGTCCCTGTTTTCCAGGGACAGTCCCAGATTTACAGAAGCCGTCCCGGTCTCTGATTTGATCCCAGAATGTCCCACTTTTCCTTAAAGGTAAAGGTAAAGGGACCCCTGACCATTAGGTCCAGTCGTGACCGACTCTGGGGTTACACGCTCATCTCGCATTATTGGCCAAGGGAGCCGGCGTACAGCTTCCAGGTCATGTGGCCAGCATGACAAAGCCGCTTCTGGCACACCAGAGCAGCTCATGGAAACACCGTTTACCTTCCTGCTGTAGCGGTTCCTATTTATCTACTTACATTTTGACGTGCTTTCGAACTGCTAGGTTGGCAGGAGCTGGGACCAAGCAACGGGAGCTCACCCCGTCGCAGGGATTTGAACTGCCGACCTTCTGATCAGCAAGCCCTAGGCTCTGTGGTTTAACCCACAGCGCCACCTGGGTCCCCACTTTTCCTTAGGACGTCCCTATTTGCATCGGAGAAATGTTGGAGGGTATATCTGCCATGTGTCATTCTGACTCCTGGCAGCGAGGGTTGTGGGGGTCCCCCTATTCGACCCAAACACCTTCTTTGTTGTTGTTCTTCTGGCCTGCCCACTGTCTCTCATTCCAGGTGTTGAAAAAAACCTCTAGAGATTACTTAAGGGGGGAAACCCCAATAGCACCACCCCCAATGTAGTAAATATATTTTGCCAAGTTGGCCGTTGACAGCTGGAATTACAGTGGTACCTTGGTTGTCGAACTTAATCCGTTCCAGGAGTCCGTTTGACTCCTGGAACCGTTCAGCAACCAAGATGCGGCTTCCGATTGGCTGCAGGAGCTTCCTGTACTCAATCAGAAGCTGCGGAAGCCACGTCGGACGTTCAGCTTCCAAAAAACATTCGCAAACTGGAACACTTACTTCCGGGTTTGCGGCATTCGGGAGCCGATTTGTTCAGGAGCCAAGCTGTTCAACAACCAAGGTACCACTGTATATTAACTCAGTGTTTCCCAACCTTGTGCCTCCAGATGTTTTGGGACTACAACTCCCATCATTCCTGACCACTGGTCTTGCTAGCTAGGGATGATGGGAGTTGTAGTCCCAAAACATCTGGAGGCACAAGGTTGGGAAACACTGTATTTACTCTGCATTTCCCTGCATTTAAAATTGTTTTGCCACCATGCAGGTAATGGCTATGCCTCTGCCCTTTGACTATGCGTTTAGATTAGTTCTGTGTTTTTGCTCCCACAGGCAGGGCTGCAGACCTCCATGCAACAAACAGCTTTATGAACTAACTATGTGGAGTTCTGAAGACTGGCACAAGCAGAAATTAAAACTGCCCAGTGATGGGCAGCTGGGTCTATTTTGAAACTGATCACATGGCAACTTTATGTGGCGCAGTCCCTGGACTCCTGGTTCTTGTGATTTTAGCAAGGCAAGGGGCCCTACCCAGCTTTCAGTATTCCCCTGTGGCTTGGGGCCACATGATCCTTCCAAAACAGTCCTTTTTTTTCCAGGCCTCTGGGCAAGCTTTACTTCTAGGGAGGAGCCAAGAGTGACTCACAGGCAAGGACCAGAGGAATAAGATTATTTGCTGGAATTCTGATTGCTTTTGGGGTGTGGCTACTCATACGTCTGCTGAGAAGGGTTTGTTTTTCTTGGTTTTCTCCCCTTCCCTTGTGTTTCTTCTGTTTTTCTTCCAGAAGCTCTTCTCTTCCCGCCCCTTCACCCTGGGCCAAACCTCTCCCATCCCTCCTTAAACTCCGAGCTTTTGGAGGCTGTTTTTCATCTCTTCCTCGGACAAGCAGGCCTTTGTACTGCAAACTTTCTGGCTCCTTTCCACTCTAGCGTTTCGGATGCTAAGAATAGCCCTGAGCCGTGGCAGTTGAAGCTGCCGACCCTCCGAGACCCTGGATGCAAGGACCTGGAGAAAAAGACATCCCTCCTCCTCCTCGGGGAATAGGGATGCAGCTGGAGGAGAGCCAGGCAGGCACACTGCCAAAAGTGTTGTCTATAGCTCCAAGTCGGAAAGCCAAAGGTCACCAAGACTGTAGTTCGTGGCTTTCTCTCCCACCAGCCGCTTCCTTCTCCTCCCACCCGTGTCTATTTATATTGGCAGATTGGAGGCGGGGCTGGAGGTTGGGGGGGTGGACAGGGGGTGATGGTGTGACTGCTGCCTTCCCCCACACTGGACGAGATACCGTGGTGGACTGTTGATATTCCTGTCATTAGAAATACCTTTGACGGACTGCAGGAATTGCTAGATTTGACCGTACCAAGAACATGTGGTCGGCATGCCATGCAGTGCCAAGAGGGAACTATTTGTAGACTTTATCCTCATTAAAAAGGTAAAGGTAAAGGGACCCCTGACCATTAGGTCCAGTCGTGACCGACTCTGGGGTTGCGCGCTCATCTTGCATTATTGGCCGAGGGAGCCGGCGTATAGCTGATCAGAAGGTCGGCGGTTCGAATCCCTGTGACGGGGTGAGCTCCCGTTGCTTGGTCCCAGCTCCTGCCAACCTAGCAGTTCGAAAACACGTCAAAATGCAAGTAGATAAATAGGAACCGCTACAGCGGGAAGGTAAACGGTGTTTCCATGTGCTGCTCTGGTTCGTCAGAAGCGGCTTTGTCATGCTGGCCACATGACCAGGAAGCTGTACGCCGGCTCCCTCGGCCAATAATGCGAGATGAGCGCGCAACCCCAGAGTCGGTCACGACTGGACCTAATGGTCAGTGGTCCCTTTACCTTTACCTTTAAATCCTAGGAATACTTTTTTAAAAGTCGTGACTTTCTTGTCAGACACCGTGGTGCAAATCCCCAGAGAATCTCTGTTGCACCTTTTTGGTTGTTTTGCATGTATTCATACATGGGTCTTGCAGTTGCTTTTATTCTTGTCTGCAGAAGACAATGTTCCAACTGCTTTGAACACCCTACAATATGGTTTTGTCTTGTACTGTGCTTTTGTCTTTGTTCAATATCACAGAAAACTTACCAGGTGAAACAATCAAATCCCCCGTCCCTTTTTCTTAGAATAATAAATACAACAGCTGGCCCTCTGCTTTAAAGTTCGGGCTTGGGTTTTCTTTCCCCAGTGGGGTTTCAAATGGCTGCAGGTTTTGCTGTTGTGGTAAAATTGTTTCAGTTTTCTTTTCACGAGGGGTTTTGGAAGGCAGTATTAAGTTGCTTTGTTCAGCTTTGTGAAGAAGAGAGACATTATTGCTTTCTCTCTGAAATGAATTGGGAGGAGGAGTTGGGGGGAAAGCTACAGAACCGTAGCGTATCTAGACTTGTAAAATTGTTTGTTTGTTTTTAATTGAAGGAAGGGGTTAATACTTTATAAGGCCTAAACGTGCTTGGATTTTTATTTTTAAAACCCCAGACGCTTGAATGAAAATATCCCATGTTCCATGTGACAAGTTTGCACTAACTTTTATAATATCAATATTATTTATTAAGAATGTGTGTCGGCCCTATGTACCTCTCAAATTATGGGGCAGTTTTCATAATTCAGTCGGATTGTGCTGTTAACAAGGCACCCTGAGTCAGATCAGGGACTTACTAATTCTCCAATGCACTCTGGGAACTTTGTTTTTAATCAACCACTAGCAGAGTTCCATGCTCTTTATCCCTCCATCATCTCCATGATTTCTGTTTTACCCACCCCAAAATGATAAAATAGAATCCCTGCAGCCATAATTCTTCCTTCCCTTCCCTTCCCTTCCCGTCTTCTTTGCTGCTATCATTCTGAAATTTGGCAGGCTTCATTCCCTCATAAGGGCTTATCATGCTTGCAAATTGCATCCAATTCTGGCATAAAATAAAAGAGAATTTTACTTACTTACTTACTTTTTTTAAAAAAACCAAAACACCACGAATTTTAAAGGTTCTTTATGTGCCTGCAATTTGGCAGGCTTAATGCAACCCCTTAATCTGGAGGAGCTGCTGTGCCCTCAAATTTTATTCATTTCTGTAATGTGTGTGTAGGTTCACCACTGAAGTGAATGGAGAAGCAGGGAATACTGACCCTCATTTTTAACAGATCTGATTTGGCCCCCAATAATGAGTTGAATTTTAAAGGCACAGAATGGTTCTGAAAGATTGGGCTGCTTCCCAAAGTTTCAGACACAAGTTGAATCTTGTGGTTGGTACACACCTGTAAAATGTATGCATATTGTGAACACTTGTACAAACAAACAGCAAAGATAAATGTCATTCAAATATCAACTTTAGTTGAATCATGTGAAAATTCGGCGCTATTGAACTAGTTCCTTTTTTCTTCTTTGCTTATTATTGTTATACTTGCTCATTCCTTATGTATATTTTGCTGTCTACCTGTACCATGCACCTGCTGTTTATCTTCATACAGCATATGAAACAATGCCATAATTTATATATGAATGTAGATATTGTGGCTTTAACAACCATAGGAAGGAGCGGCTAGGGGCTGGCTCATCTCAAAATCTGAGAACTAGCCGAGATGCCAAGGCCAGCAATGTTGTAGCTACACAAAATTGCGTCAAGCTGTAAATCTTGGGTGTGCCAAGAGATTATGGGAGCTGAAGTCCAGCAACAACTGCAAGGTCCCAGTTAACTCTTGGTGTAAAATAATCTTGACTTTCTAGCATGGGCTCAAAAGAGAACTCTTCCCAGTGTTATGGGTAGGATTCCAGTAAGCTGTTGCATGCACAGAACGAGGTCCACTTATGCAACAGGGCTCCCTCACCCTCCTCTCTCCAGGCCCCCCTAAATCTGCTCTGGAGAATTTGGGGAACCCCCAGAACAGCTTTAGGGGAACATAGGGGGTGGGAGTCCCATTGCACAAGCAGACCTCATACCAGCACAAATACCCCACTTACTTCTGTGTCGAATTCCGCTGGGAGAGACTGAGGCTGCTGTCCTATACTAACTTAAGTACAGTGGTGCCTCGCTAGACGAATTTAATTCATTCCACGGGTCTTTTCTTATAACGAAAAATTCGTCTAGCGAATCCCATAGGAATGCATCAAAAAAAAATTTGAATTTTTTTTTGCCCATAGGAACGCATTAATTGAATTTCAATGCATTCCTATGGGAAACCGCGATTCGCTAGACGAAATTTTCGTAAAACGTATTCGTCTAGCGAGGCAACCTCCGCTAGAAAAAACCTTTCGTTAAGCGGAAATTTCATTAAGCAGGGCATTCGTTAAGCAAGGCACCACTATAGTTAGCACATTGAGCTCAGTGAGACTTGCTTCTGAGTTGATGTATATGGGGTTGCACTAAATTAAGAATCAACAAATTCCTAGCTCAGATTTTGCCCCAGCCATGAACTGAGGAGATAGCCTTAGAGCTCATCCAGACTTCCTTTTCTGCCACGTCTCTGGGCACAGGTCCACACTTTAAAGTTCTGTGTCTGAACATTCACTGAACATGAAATTTTCAAATATGAGGCTATGCCAGAAAGTATCATGTTTTCTGCCTGCTGCTTCCCCATAGGGGAGAGGAGACAGCAGTCCTTAAAAGCCATGGGAATGAAGTTTCACTCATGCTCAGGGACTAACATGTTGTGTTTCCTGGGGCTCCCCTACAACACAGACTTCATTGGATGTTTCCCCACTCTTGGCTACTCAGTCTTCAGGGCTGTGGCTTGGATGGAAGATGTTCATGATCTCCAAAACCCTTGCAGCCCCTTGGTTCTAGCAAAAGCAGCTGGTCTCAGTTTAGCCAATGTAATTTGCCTTGACTTGCCACTTAATGGCATTTCTACAGCAGACAGTTCAGTGGGGTTCTGTTTTCTCTGTGGTTGTGCAGTACTGACATCCTTTCAGATTTTGAACTGCTGACATTCTCCAAGTTCCGAAATATCACCCCCACCCACCAAGATACTGCTCTATGCTTTTCTCTTTGGTTAAACAGTGATGGTTGGAAGCTAATAATGGATGTTCATTCCATTTCATAATAAAATCGTTGCCACTGACCATGGTGTACCATTAGCAGCAATAAATTAATAGTCAACTTGATACATAGAATTTAATTTAAACAATATCAGAAAGATAAATCACTGTTCATCAGTCTAATTAAACTTGTTGTATAAGCAGATGTGAATCTGTTCAGCTAATTAATCTTGTTCTTTTAAATTCTGCAGTGTTCCAACAATTTAATACTGAGAGGAAAATGTAACTAAACATAGAAATTTTTCAAAAAACATCTGAAGAAGTGTGCATGCACACGAAAGCTCATACCAAAATAAAAACTTAGTTGGTCTTTAAGGTGCTACTGAAGGAATTTTTTTATTTTGCTTCGACTCAGACCAACACGGCTACCTACCTGTTTCAAAAAACAACAACTGTTCAGCCCCATATGGTTTTGGGGGTTATTGTGAAACAACCCAAAATTTGTTCACAGTCACCCCAAGCTATTTTGTTGCCCCAGGTGACTGTAGAATCAAAGAGATACACACCAGTATCTTAAATTCTAGTGGAAGAGACCCTGGGGGTAAACCAATGGTGACATTGCTTATACTGATTACAGGTAGGTAGCCGTGTTGGTCTGGATCGAAGTAAAATAAAAAAAATTCTGGATCGAAGATTCTGGTCTGGATCGAAGTAAAATAAAAAAAATTCCTTCAGTAGCACCTTAAATTCCTTCAGTAGCACCTTAAAAACTTAGTTGGTCTTTAAGGTGCTACTGAAGGAATTTTTTTTATATTGCTTATACTGAGACTGTGTTCATCTCACCCAAGGACGTGGAACTGGTGGCCTGCTAGACTGCCACACCTTTTATAATACCTGAGCATTGATCATGGTGCCTTGGGCTGATGAGAGCTGACAACATCGAGATGGACACAAGTTTCCCATCCCTGATCTAGCTCAATATTACCTTCTCTGACTTGACAGCCTGTCTCCAGGGTCTCTTTTCCCCAGCATCTGCTTCCTGAGATTCTCTAACTGGGGATTGAACCTGGGCCATTCTGCATGCAAAGCATGCACTCTCTACAACGGTGCTAAGGAATTCTATCCACAGGGCAACATGTATTGACTCACCCTTCTGATTTTTTTGGCAGGGCAAACAATATTGTCTTTCTGAGTGACTGCTTGGGTCAGTCCAGGGCTTAGTGCGCACCTGAGGGTGAAAAACAGTTGGAGATGGCTTTTGCTTTGGACTCTTGCAAGTTAGGAGGTTAGATATCAAAGCAGGTGGGGAAGTATTGCCAGCCAATGTTGCAAGCCTGGATCCAGCATCAGGACATGTTTGGGCCTCTGGCTACACTGAGGGGGGTGGGGGTGGGACCGGAGAGGTCTTCCTGGCTTCCTGTTGATGTTGGACAATTGCTGGCTTGGGGCTTCCAAACTCTGTCCTGTCTTGCTTACAATGAGTTCTTAGTCTCTGGCTCCCTGCTGTCACTGAATGAACTTTAGCCCTTTGCTCTTGCTCAATGTGACTGAACCAGGACTAACCACATGGTCCATGTTGAGAGCCAAGTAGATCGTCCTACCAAGTAGGACAATAGTCAACCTTAAAAATGCTGCTCCATGTCAGGAAACTATGTGAGGCGACAATTTAAAAGCTAGCACATGGTTCGTTTTTGCATCATGTGGTTCTGTTGTTGGTCTTAGTTAAAGATCTGGACAATGTCTAGTGTTCTGAAGGCCTTTTGATAGCCTTTCTCGTGTTTTGGAATTTTCCTTTAAATCAGCAATCTGGTGCCCTCCAGATGTTGAATGTCAGTTCCCATTGGACACACTGGCTGAAGCTGATGGAAGTCGCAGTCCTAAACATCTGGGGGGCAAAGTCTTCTTTACATGCAGTTTGAAACTCACAGCTGCACATCCATGTGTTACGGCTTTCGTATGAACAAGGACAATGGTCCAGTTGACCCCATGTGTGTTGATGCATTTTTTCTATGCTCAGCCACAAGCAATCCTGGCTTTACTCAGAGGTAAAGTACAATGCCTCCTGGACTCAAGACCGGCTTCTTTGTTCCAATCAAGATCAGCGCACAAAGCCCATGCTGTGTCTAGATGTGAGAGAGTATGAATTCCAGATTCCTGACCTCCTTCTTGGAAGACCTCTCTGGTGCTTTCCTTCTGGGGCTGGGTGGCAGAGCAGCATCAAAGCTTTTTATGTTGCCGATGCCCTGTTACAAGAAATGAAAACCAGACAGGCTGAGTCGTGCAGCAATTTGATGCTGCCTGGATAGGAGCAACAGCAGCAGGCCTGAGTTCCAGATGGCTGGTGGATCGCAGAAATATGCTTGAGGTTTCAAGAATCCTTGAGGTTTGGGGCTTTTAAGAAAGCATCAGCCAAAGTCCAGGGCTTAGTCAGAGGCAGCACTGAAGCAACAGATGCTGAATGATCAGGGTTTGGGGACATGTTCTTTCTGCCTAAACCAGCAGAGGAAATTGATCTCTTACAGTATTGGGTCAATGTTGCTGTCTTGGAATACTGGCCTTCAGGAGATGTTGTTGGACTCCAGCTCCCATCAATCACAGCCAGTGTTCAGGGATGGTGGGACTTAAAGTCCTGCAACATCTGGAGGGCCCCAGGTTCACCCTCCTCATTCTCTTGAGTTCTCTGGACCAGCTGCAGGTGAGGAAATGACCTTTTCCTATTTTCTTTTCAAGGGACAGTGATACACTGGGACTGCTGGCTAAAGAGAAGGAGGACAAGAGAGAGGCATACTTGTGGAATCGGCATGCTGCCTTATCTCCAGGCTGCAGAGAGAGAGACGGGAGAGGCACTGATTGAGGTGAGAGAAACCTTTTCAATGCGCGCAACAACCGGGACTTCTTCTGCAATGTTAGGAATTGCAGATTGCTAGCGCTTTTGCTACTTCACAATGCTGCCAGATCCTTCACAACCCTGCCACTACAAACTCTGTGACCATGGACTTAGCCACACTGACCTTTTGCCCTGCTCCATGTCTATACGTGGTTTTTATTTTTGCCCTGGAGCTTTCCCCCTTGGAAATCCGCTCTTGAGAGCTCAATCAAAGCAAACATCGATTCAGGTTTTCCGCAGGGTTGACGTTTGCTCCAATTCAGCTTTAAAGAGCAGGTCTTTATGGGGAAAGCTTTTAGGGCAAAAAGAAAGGCACTTGGACATGGAGCTTTAAAGTATGGGCTGTGCCAAGAAAGAGTGGAGGAAGAGTTGCTGTGGATTAGCAAGCCCTGCATCTAAATCTCCTAGATCTATTTCTGTTCCCAAGGGCAATGCATGAACGTTACTGTCTGGCCTGCTGGGAGGGATTCCTGGGAGCAATAAGGTGGCGGTAGCTGACTCCTTTTCTGTCAGGTGGCAGTGATATCCTAAGTGGCTGGAGGTGCTTGAGTTGGGGCTGTTGAAAGGGGGTTGGCTCAGCATCCACCTCCTGGCTAATTTCAGTTTAATTCCACTGTGATGAGTTCAGTTCCCGTCCCTGCTTCATAAAGCAAAGCTGATATACTGCATAGGAAGGCCACAAGCAGGGCCTGGGTTCAACAGCACTCTTTCCACATGTGATTCCTAGCAACTAGTGTTCAGAGGCATACTTCCCTGTAGCATGCCTCCACTCAGATCTATTTAGGGCTATTTGGGGTGCTGGTTTTTTTTTATTTTTTGCAAGTTCTGCTTGTACCAGATTTCAAAGCCTCCTATCATTGACCCTTGGAAGCGTTACAGGTAGGTAGCCTGAGTCGAAGCAAAATTAAAAAATTCCTTCAGTAGCACCTTAAAGACCAACTAAGTTTTTATTTTGGTATGAGCTTTCGTGTGCATGCACACTTCTTCAGATACACTTGAAACAGAAGAGTCAGACCCTTATGTATATACAGAGGGTGGTGGGGGTGGGTGGGAATGGGTGATGGGCTGATGGGAGTGGTAAACCTGTAGATGGCTGTTAACAACTGCTGATGACTGCAATTGGTCCTGTGGGGGAAAAGCAAGGGCTGAGGCGCTAAAGAAAGCTAGATCATGCATAATGAGATAAGAATCCAATGTTTTGTTCATCCCAGGTGGCTCCATGGTTTTAAGCTTGGTAATGAGTTCCAATTCAGCAACTTCTCTTTCCAGTCTGTTCCTGAATTTTTTCTGTAATAAAACAGCTGCTTGGAAGCGTTGAGTGATTTCACCCAGTCCAGAGCCTCCCTCTCCTTCTGACCCCAGAAGGGAAGTCCTATTTCCACTTTCCCAAGTTTGACTTTTGCTGCTTCAGCTCCACTCTGTTTGCAAATTCTTAGCTTCCCTCCATACCCCCCCCCCCGCAGCCGCCGCGCCCCAGCTTCCTGCTCTGGGAAAAAAAGCCTGGTTGCTGAAACCGAACTTCCTTGCTCTCCCACTGGGTTGGTGTTTCATCCTCCGCTCCTCCCCCATCATTGCCAAGATTTCTTTGTCAGCAGAAGGAAGTTCTCATGTAGCAGCCTGCAAAATTGTTTATTTTTGGAGAAAATTGCCTCCATATAGGGGGAAAGGGCCAGAATTGCTCTGCCTGTCTCTTGAAGGACCGATGCTCAACTTACTCTGCTCCTTTCAGATGTTGCCACAAGCTTGTCCACCCTTAAAATAAGAGCACCCTGCTTCTTTCCTTTCTTGCCCAGCACTACATGAACTTTATCTGTCCTTATCAGCCCACTGGCTCTTATGCTAGCATCTGGGTAAGCTAGCCATTGTCCATTTGTTCCATTTGCAGGCTTTATTCTGCGCCTGATATCGGCATGGAAAAGGGTGGGTTGAACTAATAAGCCATGAAGAAACTCAGGTTTTGATGCAGAAATCAAGCAGCCTGGATTAGTCTATCAACGTGATGCTTTTGAACAGCACCTAGCATGCAGATACAGTGGTACCTTGGGTTACAAACGCTTCAGGTTACAAATGCTTCAGGTTACAAGCTCCGCTAATCCAGGAATAGTACCTCAGGTTAAGAACTTTGCTTCAGGATGAGAACAGAAATCGTGTTCCGGCGGGGCACCGGCAGCAGGAGACCCCTTTAGCTAAAGTGGTGCTTCAGGTTAAGAACAGTTTCAGGTTAAGAACGAACTACAGTGGTGCCTCGCTAGACGAAATTAATTCGTTCCACGGGTCTTTTCTTATAGCGAAAAATTCGTCTAGCGAATCCCATAGGAATGCATTGAATTTTTTTTATATTTATTTTTGCCCATAGGAACGCATTACTGTAATTGAATTTCAATGCATTCCTATGGGAAACCGCGATTCGCTAGACGAATTTTTCGTAAAACGCATTCGTCTAGCGAGGCAAGCTCCGCTCGAAAAATCCTTTCGTTAAGCGGAAATTTCGTTAAGCAGGGCATTCGTTAAGCGAGGCACCACTGTAATTAAGTTCTTAACCCAGGTACCACTGTAGTGTATTGACAATATTTATTAATTATTGCAGTAGATGGGAATGTTGATTTTTTTGTAGGTTTTTTGTCCATCTCCCCCCACCCCCAGTTTGCTAGACCTTAGGTTTTGAGCTGTTGAGCTGCTCAGGTTTTGCAAAGTAACTACGGTAAAAATAAAACCACATAAAACCAGCTTTCAGGCATGGATTCAAATGTCCAAGAATAAAACACATGCAAACCACATCAGTTGTGAAGGGGCCCCTACTGCAATCCTTTGGATGTGGGGCTTCCTTTGAACACTGCTCAGATGGTGGACTGTGTCCAACATTGCTAGGCCCAGCCAATGAAATATATCTCACTGGTTTTACAACAGTTTTGCTGACTGCTGGTGCATTTCCAAATTCAGTTCAAACTGCTGGTTGCTGGTTACCCTTTTAAGGTCTTGGAAAGCTTTGAACTTGGGTGCCGAAAGTGAAGCCTCTGACGTTTATACTCATTCAGTGCACCCACAATCGAGATAAACTACAGCCATACCTCGGGTTGCGTCCACTGCGGGTTGCGTTTTTTCAGGATACGAACGCAGCGGACCCGGAAGTGTTTACTTCCTGGTTCCACCGTGTGTGCATGTGCAGAAGCGTTCTCCGCGCTTTGCGCATGCACAGAAGCACTCTATTGCACTTTCGTGCATGCGTGAAAGTGCTGCTCAGATTGCGGACTTTTCGGGGTGCGGAATGGATCGGGTCTGCAACCCAAGGTACCACTGTACAGCCAAATGTATTTTCAAAATGGGGTTAGCATGCCTCCCATTCAGCCTTTGTCACAAGGGTTTTTCCAAGGGGTGCCTCTCACTGTACATTCCACTATTTGGGTTCCAGTGAAATCCTATCCCTTTGACATGTGTATTCCTTCCCTCTTTGTAAACTAGCCCCAAGTGAGGGAGCCACAACTGGCGGCCGCCACTCTGAATTCTAAGTGCTGCATCTCTTGAGATTTTAGGCACAATCCCAAGTTCCCTCCTCTGCTCCCGCAACACTCCACCATTAAACTTTCTGGTAGCCTGTTTTCTGAATTTCACTGTGGCAAACATGTGCTTGTGCTGTACCACTTGCAGACTGCAATGGAATGTGCGCTCTCTCTCTCTCTCTCTCTCTCTCTCTCTCTCTCTCTCTCTCTCTTCTATATAGAAAAGTTGTTGGGAGAAGAGTTATGTCTTGGCCTTCCCATGATATGCTAAATTCCAACATGCAGAAAATTGTATAAATGCACACCCTGCAGGAGTCCCTATTTTTCTAGGGACAGTCCCGGATTTACAGAAGCCACCCTGGTTTCTGATTTAATCCCGGGATGTCCCGCTTTTCCTTAGGACACCCCTGTTTTCATTGGAGAAATGCCTGAGGTTATATGTATGTAGTGAGTGACCTAGTGTGCAGGAGTGGAGAACCTGGACCCTGCCTCTTTCTGTTGAAGATTCCCTGTTTACTAAGGCTGGATCTAGACTCGTCAAAGAAGCGATTCAGTTAAACACATTGCAGGGAAATCTGGTAGGACGGGATTTTACAGTAGCAGATCCATTTGTGAGGAGCATAACTCTTCTGACATCTCTCTGTTGATGGTTCTTCCACTGCTGCTCAGTATCTGACACACAAGGCTTAAGCCCATTGTCCGCCAGACTATCCTGGGAGAGGGCATGGAACGGTCACATGCAATGGCCAAATCCATTGTCAACATCACCCTCTTCTTTAGCGGGATCTTTGTTGTTGTTCCGAACCCTGATCTCAGTCCCCCAAGCCTGCCCTTCCCTTTTCAGTTGCAACTTCTGAGTGTCTTTGTGCCTCAAAAGCAAAATCCTCTCTGCCTCATGCGGCTATTTTTAAAAGCTTTGTTTGCCTTTTCCAGTGGATGCTTGTTGATCATGGATTATATTTTTTAGTAGAGCAGGAAGCCCCTGGGGTCAGGATGCCCACCCACCCTTCCTGTCTCCAATCAGCTGCTTTTGTCTATCTCTGCTCATGGCCTCTGGGGAAGGGAACGTGATGCGGAGGCCCTGTTGCTGGGATCGGGTGCGAGAGGTTCCTTTCTTCTGGCTGCACTGTGGATTTTATTGCAAAGCTGGCTCTTTGTGTACTAAATCTATTTTCATTTTTCCATCTTCAGACTATTTAGATGAATCTGAGTAAGCAGTTTTAACAAATTCAGCCGCCCAGAGTGGCTGGGGGAACCCGGCCAGATGGGCGGGGTATAAATAATAAATTATTATTATTATTATTATTATTATTATTATTATTATTATTATTATATCAGTTAATAGAGATCTCCAGCTGCATGCATCCTTGCAACTGGGCATCCTTTAGACCAGGAGTCAGCAAACTTTTTCAGCAGGGGGGCGGTTCACTGTCCCTCAGACCTTAGGGGGGGGCAGACTATATTTTGAAAAAATATATAAATGAATTCCTGTGCCCCACAAATAACCCAGAGATGCATTTTAAATAAAAGGACACATTCTACTCATGTAAAAACATGTTGATCCCCGGACCGTCCACGGCCCGGATTGCGAAGGCGATTGGGCCGCACCCGGCCATCAGGCCTTAGTTTGGAGACCCTGCTTTAGACTGCTGGTTTGGGGGCTTATCCCCTAGTTGCTGCTGCTCCCCTTTGTAGTTAGTGGCCCTTGGGCTGCCCCTGTGTAAGTTTCTTGCCTGGAGATGGTCCAGACCATGGGTAGGGAAACTTAAGGCCCGGGGGCTGGATCCGGCCCAATCGCCTTCTAAATCTGGCCCATGGACGGTCCAGGAAGCAGCGTGTTTTTACATGAGTAGAATGTGTCCTTGTATTTAAAATGAATCTCTGGGTTATTTGTGGGGCATAGGAATTCATTCATTTTCCCCCTCTTCAAAATATATTCCGCCCCCCCACCCCAAGATCTGAGGGACAGTGGACCGGCCCCCTGCTGAAAAAGTTTGCTGACCCCTGGCCCAGACCCTCCAAGTGTCCCTATTTTCCAAAGACAGTCCTGGATTTACAGAAGCTGTCCCGGTTTCTGATTTGATCCTGCTTTTCCTTAGGACATCCTTATTTTCATCAGAGAAATGTTGGAGGGTACGGATTTATGTGACACCCCCCCCCCCGAGCTAAGGAGATAAGTAACTACACAATCTTTAGAAGACACCTGAAGGTGGCCCTATATAGGTTTTTTAATATTTAATATTTTATCATGTTTTTATATAAGTTGCAAGGCATACAGATAGGTGGGGCATTAGAATTATTATTAATATGGAATAAGGTAAAGGGACCCCTGACCATTAGGTCCAGTCATGACTGACTCTGGGGTTGTGGCGCTCATCTCGCATTATTGGCCGAGGGAGCCGGCGTATAGCTTCCAGGTCATGTGGCCAGCATGACTAAGCCGCTTCTGGAGAGCCAGAGCAGCACACAGAAACGCTGTTTACCTTCCCGCTGTAGCGATACCTATTTATCTACTTGCACTTTGACGTGCTTTCAAACCGCTAGGTTGGCAGGAGCTGGGACCAAGCAATGGGAGCTCACCCCGTCACAGGGATTCGAACCGCCGACCTCCTGATCCGCAAGCCCTAGGCTCAGTGGTTTAACTCGCAGCGCCACACGCATCCCATTAATATGGAATAGGACGTCCCTATTTTCATCAGAGAAATATTGGAGGGTATGGTTGGTCTCTCTGAGCACCTTCTCCCCCCCCCTTTATTCATTCTTTTATTTACATTTTAGTAATAATAAAAAGTAATAGTCATAAATAAATGAGAATAAAAATGTGCACCCCACAACTGAGACCATGCCATTGTAACTATCCAGCCTCCAAAAATTTCAAACACCTCTTGCAATGGTTTGACCCCTTTCCATTTTAATAGCACAAATCCTACAAACACCTTCCATATCTCCTCAAAATCATTTCTCCTGTGTATTCCCTATCTTAGTACCTTAATGACACATGTTAATTTATCACTAATAGCTACACCCCACACCTCTTTATACCATTCTTTGATTTTATATTCTGCTTGCCCCTTCCGCTTCCTGAGCACCTTCTGTGTCTTGTGCCAGACTCACCTTTGAGGCTACCGGCTGCTGCTCAGCTTCCTGCCTCAAAACTTGGCTTTGCTTTCTTTTGGCCCAGTTCTGTCTTCTTGGGCAAACTCCCTCAGTTCTGTTGGCTGGCCCTGTGGCATCTGGTGGGAGGGAGAGACCGAGGTGGGGGTGGAGGGCGAGAGATCTGCAAGAAAGGTATTGATCCCTGCTGGTTTTGCTTTGGCAGCATTAATCACGGCCAAGCTTTTTGGCAAACATGCAAACCACAACCAAAGAATGCCTAGAATATTTTTTTTAAGATGGTAAGAGCTGTTTAACAGTGGAACAGGCTCCCTTGGAAGGTGGTGGACTCTCTTTCCTTGGAGGTTTTAAAGGACAGGTTGGATGGACATCTATCTGGGATGCTTTAGTTGAGATTCCTGCATTCCAGGGGGTTGGACTAGATGACCCTTGGGTCCCTTCCAACTCATAAAATTGTATCTGTGACCTGCATATGGGGAAAATATCACTACATTGACTTGGCAAACAGAAGGGGCTCTGATGTGGATTGCTCCTTAGAGTTGGAGAAGCCCCAAGAGACTATAATGCCTGCCTTCTAAAACCTCTTAGCTCCCATTGTTTCTGTTGTTGTTGATTTGTAGCTAGGAATCCCTTTCTAATGACTGAGCCAAATCTTCCTTCCTGTAGCTCAGAAACTTTGGTGGATACCCGTGGGCTGAATCATTGTTCTTTCCCATTCGTCACCTAATATTCTTTGCAAAACCACGCTTGGGCTGCTATGTGCAGTTCCGGCCATCACTTCTCAAAAAGGGAATTGCATTGCTGGAAAAGGTGCAGAAAAAGGCCGCTTGCACGATCAGGGACCAGAGCGACACCCCTATGAGCAAAGTTTGCAACATTTTGGGGGGCTTTTAACTTTAGATGCACAGTGTTTTATGCATCGTGTGGAGAAAGTGGATGGGGGGAAACCTCACTCTCTCATAATACTACAGTGGAACCTCGGTTTACGAACACCTCGGTTTACGAATTTTCGGTTTACGAACGCCGCAGACCCATCTGGAACAGATTAATTCACTTTCCATTACTTTCAATGGGAAGGTTCGCTTCAGTTTATGAACGCTTCAGTTTATGAACGCTTCAGTTTATGAACAGACGTCCGGAACCAATTACACCCATGCTTCGGGTTAAGTACGCTTCAGGTTGAGTACTCCGCGGACCCGTCTGGAACGGATTAATCCACTTTCCATTACTTTCAATGGGAAAGTTCGCTTCAGTTTATGAACGCTTCAGTTTATGAACAGACTCCCGGAACCAATTGTGTTCATAAACCGAGGTACCACTATAATCCGGAGCCATCCAATGAAGCTGAATCTTGGTAGACAGAAGGAAGCACTTATTCACACAGGTATATAACTATGTCCTACCACAACCTGAATGGCTTCAAAGGGAGATAAACAAATTCACAGAGGATAAGACTGTCAGGAACTGCTAGTCACAATGGCTGTATGTACTGTTTCTGACATCAAATGCATGTCAGAATGGTGAGCAAGAGAGTGCTGTTGCACATGTCCTGCTTGTAGGTTTCTTGAATCGTGGAATCATAGACAGGGCCGTCTTTACCCAGGGGTGCAAGGGGTGCAGGGCACCCAAATGCTGAATTCTGGGGGGTGCCAGGCTGTCACCGACTGCGGCCCGGTGGCTGTGCAGTTGGACTCCGGCGTCGCTCCGAATTTGTGTTGGCCAGATATAGTGGAGAAGGCAGTGCATGGCCACTCCCTCCCCCGGCGCCTTCCCCAGGCTGCTCAGCCGTGGGGCCCAGAGGCAATTCATCTCACTCCACCTTTGCAATGCCCCATCCGCCTGGCACATCCAAGCAGGTACCGGGGCGCCTCCGCCACTGTCCATGTGGAGCTGGAGAAGAAGGCCCCGCCCCACCCCCAGCATGACCAACCTTGACCCGCTGCTCCGAATGGGCAGCCAGAGAGGAAGGAAAACATAAGGAGCCCCACCACATGGCTCCGGGTTGGGCTGGTCCAGGCTGCAGAGCCCAGCGCACAGAGCTGCGTTCCACGTGGCTTTTCCGTAGCTCCATCCCGTGTGCAATGTGGTTTTTGCCCAGGGCGCGCACGGAGGTCGCCTGGCGCCTGCCTTTCTCTGGGCGGGAACACGGGAAATAGTCACAAGATCAGTCGTGTCAAATTATGGGGGCGCTGGGCGGATCTTTGCACCCCGGCGGCGCATATGTTAAAGACATAGAATTGTAGAGTTGGAAGGGTCCACAAGGGTCATCTAGCCCAACCCCCTGCAATGCAGGAATCTTTTTGCTCAAACCCTCTTTTGCTCGAACCCACAACCCTGAGATTAAGTCTCATGCTCTACCATCTCCTTGAAGGCATGTGGTAGGAAACTGTGGGGAAGAGAGCACCTGGACCAGATGGGTCTTTAGTCTCTTGTAGCATGTCTTTACTTCATTAATCCTTAACTATTTCAGCATTGAGACTTTACATAGCCATTTCTTTCAGCTGTTTCTCAAAGAATTTGTGATTTAGACTCCTGTTTAGTACCAGTCTTGTAGCACTCTTTGAACTGTGATTCCCAGAAACGAGCACAGCACTCCAAAGAAGTCTTCCCAGAGCTGAGTTATTATAGTATAATTTCCAACGTCTGGCAATGAGACTTCTGGTTGATGCAACCTAAAAGAATGTCACTCTCTTTTGCGCCGTGCTGTTGACACAGTTCATTCTTTTGACACAAACATTTTCTATAACATCCATCTCAAATTGGTTCAGAGCACACATCCTGAACCTTTGGAGGAGAGATCAAACATGATTTCTTTCTTGTGTCATCCAGTCCTCCACAGGAAGTTGTTTAAGTATTTGTTTCTTCACCATTTATTGTCCCTGCATCTGAACATCTCAGAAATTGTTTTGCTCAAGCTCCCTTGTCTTTCAGTGTTGAAAGTGAATTGAGCCTATCTGTGTGATCTTGGAGTAAAGGTAAAAGCAGTGCTTTTTTCCCTTTAAAAAATGTTTAGGGGTACTCTCAGTTTCCTTGTTGTTGTTTAGTCATGTCCGGCTCTTCGTGACCCCATGGACCAGAGCACGCCAGACACTCCTGTCTTCCACTGCCTCCTGCAGTTTGGTCAAACTCATGTTAGTAGCTTCGAAAACATTGTCCAACCATCTCATCCTCTGTCGTCCTCTTCTCCTTGTCCCCTCAATCTTTCCCAACATCAGGGGCTTTTCCAGGGAGTCTTCTCATGAGGTGGCCAAAGTATTGGAGCCTCAGCTTCAGGATCTGTCCTTTCAGTGAGCACTCAGGGCTGATTTCCTTCAGAATGGATAGGTTTCTGAAGTCCATGTGACTCTAAAGAGTCTCCTCCAGCACCATAATTCAAAAGCATCAATTCTTTAGTGATCAGCCTTCTTTATGGTCCAGCTCTCACTTCCATACATCACTACTGGGAAAACCATATTGAAGTACTGCCCCTCAATGAGGCCAAACTTAGATTCACAAAATGTTTAGGGGTATGCGTACCTCTGAGTCCCCCCAGAAAAAAAGCACTGGGTAAAGGTAAAGGACCCCTGGATGGTTAAGTCCAGTCAAAGGCGACTATGGGGTAGCAGCACTCATCTCGCTTTCAGGCCAAGGTAGTCAGTGTTTGTGCACAGACAGCTTTCTCGGTCATGTGGCCAGCATGATGAAACCGCTTCTGGCACAACAGAACACTGTGACGGAAGCCAGAGTGCACGGAAATGCCGTTTGTCTTCCTGCTGCAGTGGTACCTATTTATCTACTTGCACTGGGATGCTTTCAAACTGCTAGGTTGGCAGGAGCTGGGACAGAGCAATGGAAGCTCAACCCGTTGAATTGCCGACCTTCTGATTGGCAAGCCCAAGAGGCTCAGTGGTTTAGACCACAGCGCCACCCGCATCCCATCCCATCCCATCTGGGAGTATTGCTGGTGTTTCCCATTCCTGATTCCTCCTTTTCTAGCAATGAGCCAGTAGATCCAATCAGCTTATCACATGATAAGTTTTCTGTCCCATGATTACTTAAGTCTACCGTGCAATTATTTTCTGCCAGACATCCTCATACATGGTAGCTTGGAGTCATAGAATCGTAGAGTTGGAAGGGACCCCAAGTTTCATCTCTTCCTGCAATGCAGGAATCTCTACTGAGTCTTTACTGAGCTGTGAGACCTCCCTATGTTTCATATGTGCTTATACGCTTGGTTGTATTAGTGTTGCTAGCAGGTGAAAATAGTCACCTGAGTCAGAGTCTCATGGCTAGAGTAGGTGTTTTTTTTTTCAGGAACAACTTGTCTTCCCCATCATTTCTTCAACACAAATTCTTTACATACTTTTAAAGTTTAAATACTTGCCGTTTTTAATAGGTTTTTGAATTAAAAAAATCATTGTTGTGTTCTTTTTTGTCTTCCTTCCTTTACTGAGAAATAAGTAAATAAGGTTCATGGGTAATTTTAAATTTTGCACAATAAGGCTTGTTTTAACATTCCATCTTTTCACTGCTTTGCAATCGATACCATTTATCTTGTCACATTAAAACCTCTCCCTCATCCTATAATGATAACTTCCCCTCAAAACACCAGATGAAAAATGTTTTATTGAAAACATTACATATTGATTTGGAGAGTCAGAATTAAATACCTTGATAAACAAAGAATCAGGAAATGCTGAGAATACAGGAGTGTGCAGAGAAAATAGGAAGGATCAAGATCTTCATCTGTAGCAGTAGAAGAAATTAGTAGATTCATTATATTACAAAACACATCAAATATTACAAAGCTGGCCATGTCTGTCAAGGACTGGGGCCCCCAAATCCTGGAAGCTGGCCCTTGTTGGTTTAGCATGTGCTAAGTGACCAGAAGGAGCAGGTGGCGCTGTGGTCTAAACAACTGAGCTGATTGGGCTTGCTGATCAGAAGGTCGGTGGTTCGAATCCATGCGATGGGCTGAGTGCCCATTGCTCTGTCCCAGCTCCTGCCAACCTAGCAGTTTGGAAGCACGCCAGTGCAAGTAGATAAATAGGTCACATATTCCAGCAAATAAATACAATTAGAAAAGTACTGTTGGGAATGGCAAAACAGAAGAGCAATAATAAAGGGCTCATCCACCCTTCTTGTCTTGCTTGACACTTTCCCCTGGGAAAACCTGCTCTTTACCTCTGAATTAGAGCAAATGCCAATGACCTTTTCCATGGATTGATGTTTGGTCCGATTCAGCAGTAAAGAGAATGTTTCCCCAAGAAAAGTGGCAGGGCAAATGGAAAACCTCTTGGACCCGTGTTTTCTTGACACATGGCAAGCAGTGGTGTGGACGAGCCCTAAGTCTAGCTAGTCTAATACATACCAAAAGAGCCATTTGAAGCATATTTTGCATTTCCCATGCTGTGAGCTGGTCATCTCCATTTAGTAATTGTGACACTGGATGAATATGAAGGACAACTATGCCATGGTCTTCCCCTTTCATGGAGTCAATAGAGCAGCTTAGTGCCTATAGTTCTTTTGAGTACCAAAGCCCTCCAGCAGTAGCTTGGTGGGAATCTACAGAAAGACTCAAAGGGCAAAGACTATATCAGGAATCTTGAGCAGCCATGAGTGGTCATGGCGGCAGAACACCAGCATCCCATGCTAGCTAGGAGCATTATTCACGAATGGACTTATTCATAGTTGCATGGAACAACATTACCCATGTTGAAATGGCTGGTATTTGAAAATGACTCGCTTTCCATGTTTGCTGGTCATGAGCTTCTGCAGGTATGCTTTGAGATTTTCTCTGTAAGAAACTTGAGCAGTTCAGTCTTGGTTTAAGGGTCAGTTCTTAAGAAGTCAGTTGGTAAAGAGCCATGCTGAGAGAACCACTCTACGCTTGCACCCCTATTCTCTTGAACACTTCTCTGCAAGCTGTCTTTCTTATGCACATCCCGAATGATATCCGTTTGCTTGACTGCTGGTGCCTGGCAAGGAGACCTACCTTGGCACACTCGTGAAAATTTCGAGCAGTGTCAAAGTTGCACAAATTTACCAACAGAGAATAAACAGCAACTGCTGCATCACTCTTGGGACAAGCATTGCTGTTTGCTGCAAAAAAAGAGATGCTTCGTCATAAGACTTTGCATCAGAATTCTTTGGGTGCTGAAATAGAAGGTAGCCAGAGATTGCGTTTGAAGTCTCTTTGATCTCCTGTTTGTGAATGGGAAGTGATGAATAGTCCTGAGAACAGATTCAGGTCCCTCCTCATATCAGTGCTCTGTTCCTCCTCTTTTGAAACAGCATCTTCTTTCATCTTTTTTTTTCTCCTTCTCTTCTCCAAATAGCTGGAAACAGTCCTTCAAGATTTGGACCTGTGATCTCTTTCAACAAGTCAAACAGCCTTGCTTGCTGAAATTTCCTGAACTGTGCCTGTCCAATGTCATGGGCACTTTTGGCTATGATGTCATCTTCAATAACTATCAGAAAAGGGTACAGTAGAATGAAGAAGCCCTTACTACAAGGCAGGCTTGCAGTTCTCTGCTGGCTACAACAAAAACATAGCCTACAGAGACATTTTTTTTAATGCCGAGTTTGTCAGGAGTTCCAAATGCCATGTAGACCACGTGTATGAACACGCGTGTACAGAATAGCATGTTTTAGCCCTCCCAAATGAGCCCATGACCACACTAGTCAGCTTTCGTATTTTTTTTATATAAAGTTGCAAGCACACTTCCTTTTCACATCTGCAGCACAATTTTCTCCCTCTCTTCAAAAGTAAAATTATTCATAGGTGAGGTTTTGTAAGGATGCAAAACACTGTACCCTTGCTGTGTACTCATTTGCAAACTCTGCCTGCCATGTGTTTTCCTGCCCCACCCAAATCAATTTGGCATGCTCTGTTTGTGCAGCTGTCAGCTCACGGTCACTGTTAACTTGCACTGCATTCTGAACTTCACCTGGCTCTGCATTTGCAAGATAACCCTGCAGTTGCTTATCTGATTGCTCATCGCGCTTTGAACTCCCAGGGAAGAAGGGTTCTTCTTGGTCATGGAAACAAATTGGAGAATGAAGTCCTGTCATGGGGCTTATCTTGACTTAACTGATTGTATAAGCTAAACTGGTTGGCTTTCTCTATTCTGCCTTGGCCAGACCCCACCTTGAGTCCTGTGTCCAGTTCTGGGACCACAATTTAAGGAGGATATTGACAAACTGGAACGTGTGCAGTGGAGGGCAACCAAGACGATGAAGGGTCTGGAAACCAAGCCTTGTGAGGAATGGTTGAGGGAGATGGATTTCTTTAGCCTGGAAAAGAGGAAACTGAGAAGAGAAATGTTGTCCATCTTCAAATAGCTAAAGGGGCTGTGTGACGACCCTGGTCCCACTCTACCTTACTATCACTGCGACACAGGAATCCAGAGGGGAAAACACCTACCCTCTTCTCCTGGCGCCTCAAAAAAAATAAACCCCTTTTACTAATGGGTTTCTTAGTAAGGAGAGCCTTCCAGCTTGCGTGACCTGGTACCTTAAGAAACTCTAGGCTGTCCCCCAGGAATAACCTCTTGCCTCCAGTAAAGGGTCTCCCTCAGTTGGATTCCCCCACTGTAGAAGTTTGCCCTATGCACTCTGGCAACTTCTTGGCACCTCAGGTTACCCTTCTTAGCCTCCTCCGTGTAACTTCAGGACACAAACCACCACCTCCCTGCCTGAGGTGAGTTTTGCCCTCTCTTGAGTCACCACGGCTGTGAGTCCTGGTACCTCGCTGGAAAAATACAGACGGACCTCTTGTTGGCAAAAACAGAGATGAAGTTTTATTGTGTTAAAAACATAAGTGATTCTTTAACGTGTCATTTATTAATTAGCTTTGTTCCAGTTGTACAAAATAAACTCAGTCAAACATTTAACTTTAAGTTTTCCTAGCCTCTTCACTGTCTTCTAACAAGCCACCTCATAACACCACACCACACCTTCCTCCCTCTCCCTCCTAACTGACCAAACCGACACTCCCTCCTTTCAAACCGGGCACAGTCCCGCCCCCATCAGAGTTCTATGCCAGTCAGGCTGGAGGTGGGTTAACTCTTTGCCAGCCGGGCAGAAATAAACATTTTAAAAGTGCTTCAATTTGTCACATATCTCCCCCACCACAAAGACATTGCGTCGGCTTGCTCTTAACTAACTAGAGCAATGCCAAAGCAATGGGCTTGGGGTTAAAAATACTTCAATGCATTCTATAACATTCATATTACAAAGTCAACTAAATTAACATCTCATAAACTTGTACACAGATAAACCATGTTTGGCATGTGTCAGACTATAATGCCTAAGCACAAATGTTCTGCTAGGGTTATTACCGTTTCATATAATAATTTGCACCATCCTATACCTCCCAAAAATATACCTAGACAAAGCGTCCGCTATGATGTTTTCCTTCCCACTTATGTGCTTACCCTGTGTCTATTTTATAAGTTGCTAGGTTGGTCCTCCCTGGGATGTTTGAGAAGATCTGAGCAAACTGAGCAAGGACTAATTTTAACTGCTCCTTTTGCTCTGGGGTCAGACTTTCATCGAATGACACCTCTGCTAGAGTTGTGCCATTACTCAGCTCTCCCCACCCAGTTAAATGAATTCCTTGTGTCATCTTCCCCTTTACTTGCAACACCAACTTATTTCTGTCAAAATAAGGCTTAAGTAAGTTTACATGAAAATTTTTACATCGGTTCCCTTCTCCATCTAACTCTACCAGATAGTTCACCGCAGATATCTTCTCGACCACTTTGAAGGGACCGTCCCACGACATCTCCAACTTCTTTCGACGTCTTGTTCTTAACACGAGCACACTGTCACCGGGCTGGAAAGATCTGTC
Source organism: Zootoca vivipara (assembly GCF_965207765.1). NCBI lineage: Eukaryota > Metazoa > Chordata > Lepidosauria > Squamata > Lacertidae > Zootoca > Zootoca vivipara. The sequence goes on from NC_142598.1 coordinate 10,476,372, forward strand.
TCTTGCGTGTGCATCATACCACTGCTTCTGTCGACGCTGTGCCTGCTGCAAGTTGTGAGCAGCTTGCTCCCGTAGCTCTTGAAGGTCGCTCTGCAGCTCCTGTAGATACGTCACAACATCAGGGCTGTCAATCTGCTCCTCCCCTGACCACGCTGCTTTCATCAAGTCTAGGGGTCCTCGTGGCTGTCGTCCAAATAGGAGTTCAAAAGGACTGAACCCTGTGCTCTCCTGCGGCACTTCGCGATAACCAAATAGGAAGTGTTGCAGCCTCTCATCCCAGTCGTTAGGATGATTGATGGAATAGGTTTTTAACATCCGGCTCAGGGTCGAATTAAATTTCTCCGTCAAGCCATTCGACTGTGGATGATAAGCCGTAGTTTTAACATGCTTAATCCCACAAAGAGTTAAAAGCTCTTCCATGGTCTTGGACGTGAAGGATGTCCCTAAATCTGTTATAATTTCCTTGGGGAATCCCAGCCTTAAGAACACCGACATGAGGGCTTTTGCTACAGTCTTTGAGTCAATGTCCTTTAGAGGTATTGCTTCTGGATAGCGCGTAGCATAATCCACTAGGCATAAAATAAACTTATTCCCCCTTTTTGTAACTCTGGAGATAGGCCCGAGGATGTCCACTCCTACTCTGGAAAAGGGCTCAGTAATTACGGGAATAGACTGTAACAAGCCTCGCGTTTTGTCCGCTCTTTTGCCTGCTTTTTGGCAGATCACACAGGACTTGCAATACTCTTTGATGTCTTTGCCCATCCCAGGCCAGTAAAATCTTGCTTGGATTCTATCACTAGTCTTCCTAATGCCTAGATGCGCTGCTGAGGGTGCGTCGTGTGCCATTTGTAGCACTTGCAACCGGTAAGCTCTTGGCAACACTAACTGTTTCTTCCTTTCCCAAACAGCAGCAGTTTTCCTCCTCCTAGAAATTCTATACAATCTTCCCTCAATGGTGGTAAATAAGCAGGGGTTCTCCACAGTTACTTCTGCAGTAGGACTTTGTGCTTTACCCCACAGCTCTTTTATAGTTTCATCCTCTTTTTGATCACTCAAGAATTGGGCACCGTGCTCCTGGACCACTGGCACGCTAATCAGCCCTTCACCCTCACCAGGCTCTATGGGTGACTCTATAACTGCAGGAGGATTACTCTCAGTGACTTGAGACTGTGACCTAGTTATCACTTGAATACGGTGCTTCTGACTAGCTAGGTCATTCCCTATTAAAAAGGGCACCTCCAATTCATTTAGGATTCCTACTCTCCATTTGCCACAAAATCCTTTGTAGGTAATATCAACTTCAGCTAATGGTACTTCAAAATGTGGGCCCCATATGCCTTTTAAACTGTAGGACTGACCCTTGAGGTACTGCTCCTTTGGAACAAATTGTGATTTAACAAGTGAGACTTCTGCTCCTGTGTCCCTCAAACCTAAACAAGACTGACCATTTAATTCAATTGGCTCCATGTAATCTTGGTTGCACTCCTGCTCAGCCCTCCAGACCTGTAAGACCTTAGAAGTAGTCTCAGCTGGACTGTCCGCTTTCTCTGAGCCTTCTGTCTGAGGCGAGCTATTTTCCTGTGACTGCATTACCAGTTTTACTTGTTTAGCTGCAGTAGGTGTAGTTTGCGACTTAACCAGCAGGGGGCACCTGGCACGTACATGGCCCTCACGATTACAGAAAAAACAAGTGATTTTCTTAGACCCTGTCTTGTCAGAAACTGATTCCCTGACAGGAAAATTTTCTTGCCTGTCTTTATTTTCTCTGTTTCTCCATGGATTACCCTTCTGTGAGTGTTTTGGGAATGCTATTTCATTGAAATCTCCCTGTAGTTCGTCTAAGACCTCAGCAACCTGTGCCACAGTTTTCAGTTTTTTATCCCTCAAGAACCAACGTAAATTGCTAGGGATTTGCTTAAAAAATTGTTCTAAACAAATTAATTGTTTTAACTCATCAAAGTCCTTCACTCCACTCCCTTGAATCCATCTGTCAAGTAATTTATCTAAGCGGCTAGCTAGTTGGGCATAAGTCTCTTTATGTTCCTTTTTTGCCTCACGAAAAGCCTTTCTGCTTTGTTCAGCCGTGAGTCCACATCGAACCCTGACCCTTTGCTTAAATACTTGGTAACTTGACAGCTCTTCTTCCCTCAGGTCAGCATAAATTTCACTTAGTATCCCACAAATTTGAGGTCTTAAATAAAGCATCCAGTTCTCCTCAGGTATTTGAAATTCCACACAAACGCGTTCGAAGGTAAATAGAAACGATTCGACATTATCGTCCTTTCCAAATTTGGGGAACCTTTTTAAATTAATTGTGGTACTATCATTATTAACTGGGCTACTAGTTAATTCTGATCGCAAACGTATCTCTTCAAGCTTCATTCTGTCCTGTTCTAATTGAACCCTTAATCTCTCGGACTGCATTCTCTCCTCAGCTTCCATTCTAGCTTTTTCCCTCTCACTTTCAGCTTCAATCCTAGCTCTTTCTCTCTCACTTTCAATTCTAGCTTTTTCCCTCTCACTTTCAGCTTCAATCCTAGCTTTTTCTCTCTCACTTTCAATTCTAGCTTTTTCCCTCTCACTTTCAGCTGCTATCTTTTCCCTCTCAGCTTCAATTCGGGCCATCTCAATTCGTAGTTTCATCAGTTCTACCTCAGAACCTGGGCTTCCCTCAGCCCCTTCCGTTCTTTCATCTCCTTTTGCCTCTCTGGGTTTTCTTACGTGAGTCATTTTCCTCACAGGAAAATCCTGACAGACTCAAACCAAACTAGGCGCGTGAGCTTTTAATTTCGATCACGACGCTGCCACCAAAAATGTGACGACCCTGGTCCCACTCTACCTTACTATCACTGCGACACAGGAATCCAGAGGGGAAAACACCTACCCTCTTCTCCTGGCGCCTCAAAAAAAATAAACCCCTTTTACTAATGGGTTTCTTAGTAAGGAGAGCCTTCCAGCTTGCGTGACCTGGTACCTTAAGAAACTCTAGGCTGTCCCCCAGGAATAACCTCTTGCCTCCAGTAAAGGGTCTCCCTCAGTTGGATTCCCCCACTGTAGAAGTTTGCCCTATGCACTCTGGCAACTTCTTGGCACCTCAGGTTACCCTTCTTAGCCTCCTCCGTGTAACTTCAGGACACAAACCACCACCTCCCTGCCTGAGGTGAGTTTTGCCCTCTCTTGAGTCACCACGGCTGTGAGTCCTGGTACCTCGCTGGAAAAATACAGACGGACCTCTTGTTGGCAAAAACAGAGATGAAGTTTTATTGTGTTAAAAACATAAGTGATTCTTTAACGTGTCATTTATTAATTAGCTTTGTTCCAGTTGTACAAAATAAACTCAGTCAAACATTTAACTTTAAGTTTTCCTAGCCTCTTCACTGTCTTCTAACAAGCCACCTCATAACACCACACCACACCTTCCTCCCTCTCCCTCCTAACTGACCAAACCGACACTCCCTCCTTTCAAACCGGGCACAGTCCCGCCCCCATCAGAGTTCTATGCCAGTCAGGCTGGAGGTGGGTTAACTCTTTGCCAGCCGGGCAGAAATAAACATTTTAAAAGTGCTTCAATTTGTCACAGGCTGTCACATGGAAGATGCAGCAAGCTTGTTTTCTGATGCTCTGGAGGGTAGGGCTCAAACCAATGGATTCAGATTACAAGAAAGGAGATTCCAACTAAACATCAGGAAGAACGTTATGAAAGTAAGAGCTGTTTGACAGTGGAACGGGCTCCTTTGGGAGTTGGTGAACTCTCCTTAATTGGAGGTTTTTAAGCAGAGGTTGGATGGCCATCTGTCGTGAATGTTTTAGCTGTGATTCCTGCATTGCAGGGGCTTGGACTAGATTACCCTTGGGGTCCCTTCCACCTCTACGATTCTATGATTCTGTGTTGATCTTCTCTTTCTCAGTGCCTTGGATAGCCTATCCTTCCTGCCATGTCAGGGCAGAGTCACAATGCAATGGTTAATTTGTAAATAGAGTAGTGCCAAAGCTCAAGGAAACCTTGAAGCCACATTCCCTGACCTGAAAATGCATTCCAAACATTCATTCGTTGTCAGGGCCATAGCCATGGGTTGGGCAGGTTGGCCCCCGGCAAGGGCCCAGGCCCATCGGGGAGCAAAAATAATCTATATCCACTCTGGTTCAGAGTGGCTAGGAGCCCACCTGCCTGCATGCTCAGACAGACTGACAGAGGAAGAGGAGGTGAGGCTGAGCAGACCCAACCCCAATGGCCACGGAGGGAGTCACTGGTGGGGGCCAAATGAGGCAGAAAGCAACCTTTTTGAGTTTTTGGCCCATGGTCTGTCCCAGCCGAGGAGGTACTTGCCAAGGACACAAGCGAGCCTAGGTACACCTCTGGTAATTAGGATACGTGCTCAGATACACTCTTTCACGTCCTTCAAGGATGAGCTGGTACTATGAAGCCTGTCAGGCTTTTATGGCGGTACAAGTTGTGGATATGAGCACTTAGTTCCATACGGGGTATAGTGGCTTCATGGGCAGACAGTGGAAGCTTATGTGCTCCATTCCCAAGGTCTGCTTTGGGGGCAACCTTGGCTCAGCCTCCTTCCCACTTTCAGGGCAGAGCCCCCAGGTTTGACATTTGAGTCCTTTCTTATAGCCACCTCCACAGGCTGGTTCCTTCCAAGCCAAGTAGTAGAACCGGCATCTCAAACTGAAACCTATTTCATGAGGTCAAATGCTTGTTGCATGGTTTTAGAAGCATGAAATCCGTAACCATGACTCAGTGTCGCTCCCCTGCCTGCCTCAGACTTTCCAGATCCCTGGCAGTGGCTCTGGTGTGTGTTTGTGTGTGACCAAACCACACGGAATTTTGCTAGGAGTTGCAGGTCTGCCTGGCTACAGCTCTGGAAAGAAACCTCATGGCTGTCTTGGCTTGCATGGGAAGCAGCCCTCTTTCCCCTGGGCTACAGATGCTTTGCTGATATAATACGGGACTAAATGTGCCACCAGCCCGAAATCCTTTCCACGCTATGCTCCTGCATTTAAGGGAGTGAGATTTGTTCACAGTCAGCTGGGCCAGAGACCCTGCTGGCAATATTCGCCTCTGTGAAGGTTAGGAAGAAGAGCTGGGGGTTTAGAGACAAGCGGATGGCTGGCTGGCTGGCTGGCTGGCTGGCTGCCCCAGGCTCTGCAAAGGAGTTGCTAGCAAAGCTGAGAATTGTGACTGAATCTTCTTCTGCGTCTGGAAAGGCAGCTGAAGTTCAGCAATCACAGAAGGATGGATTAAAACACATAAACATCCAGTTTTCCTGGATCCTACAGTATTCCTGGATTGGGGAGCACACCACGACACTCCAATATTGCATTTCTTCCTTTTAGTTGTTAGTTGATTTTCATAGATTCATAGAATTCTAGAGTCTAGTCCACCCCCCTGCAATGTAGGAATATGCAGCTGTCCAAAAAGAGAGGCTTAGCCTGCCTGGAACTCATACCTGTGACAACGCAAGAGCTGTCATTATAAATTTTTTCTCAGCATCCTTTCTAAATAAATGAGAACTTTGACAAAATTCAAACTCTTGGTATGTTTGCTTTGCTCATTCTCTTCCCCCTCCCCTTGCTGGCATCTTTTTGCTTGCCTTCCCTCCAACCTTCAGACCAGGCCTAACTAAGGCCAAGGATTACTGTGGTTCCTATCATTTGCTTTGCTGCCTCTCTCTCTCTCCCCCCCCCCTCTCTCAGACACACACACACACCCCTTTTCCCATTTGCACAGCCTCCGCTTTACCGGCTCACGTTCCACAGGCCGAGCTTTTTCTGGCAGCCAGGAAGCAAAGAGGAACTGCGGCTGGCCGTGCGGGAGGGTGTGGGGTTGCAAACCCTCCGAGACTGGAGTTGAGGTAGGCAGAGCTGTCAAGAGATTTCCCAGATGCGTCCTCTTCACATCTGCCAAGCACCTTGCCTGCACAGCCCGAAAGGCGTGGCTGTGATGTAATGGCTGGCCCCATCCCAAATCACAGCACACAAGCCCCTCTTTCGGAAAGGCTTGTTGCATTTCCACCAGCCCCAGAAACCAAAATAGGGAAGGGATTGCAGGTGGTTTTGGTTTGGAAAGGATGCCGTCATTTGCTCCGGCAGCAATAGGGTCAACTGGAGTTCTTCCAACAAGACCCCGGGACGTGAAGCCCCCTCACTCCTTCTTAAGCTATCACCATGACTTAGTACATCGTGCCCCCTCCCGCCTCCTCTTCCCAGCCTGAAGATGTGTGGGATCTGGCTGCTTTCTGTGTCTGAGTAATGGCTTTGTGCTGCAGGCTGTTTGGATAGCAGTGCGCATGAGATGAGCCAGCTGTTGCTTGCAGAGTAAAGCTGTTGAATCCAAGCATCAGACTTGTTGATGCGACCACCTCTCACATGCCCAGCCAGGGCACCTAATAGGCATAGCCCTTTCCTCCTTGAATATTTGTGCGGTAATAAAGTGACTCCCCATCCCCTCTTCAGAACAGCAAAGCTTTGCTCATTCATTCACCCAAATGAAGTGAGGAGCCTTAGGGGAAGGAACACTCACATTTCCTCTCCAACTGGAATTATTGTATGGCGCGAGAGCTCCTAAGACATTGGCCCCCACCAATGCATTTCGGACAAGGTGGTGAGTTGCCCCAGGACTCCAGTCTAGGAGTGGGGAACCACTTTTGGCCAGCAGGCCAGATTAGATTGTGACCAACTCAACAGGCCACATTTGACAGGGGGTGGAGCTGCCCATTTGTCAGTCACTTGACAGCCTATGATGCCAGCTGGATCTGACCTCAGCAGAGATGGTACGTATGGCTTGCATTTGGTCCTCTTAAGTTTCCTGTTCCTTTGTAAGCGTGAATCATAGAATCATGGAATTGTAGAGTTGGAAGGGACCCATTTAGTTCAAGGACAGATCGTGAAGCTGAGGCTCCAATACTTTGGCCACCTCATGAGAAGAGAAGAATCCTTGGAAAAGACCCTGATGTTGGGAAAGATTGAGGGCACTAGGAGAAGGGGACGTCAGAGGACAAGGTGGTTGGACAGTGTTCTCGAAGCTACGAACATGAGTTTGACCAAACTGCGGGAGGCAGTGCAAGACAGGAGTGCCTGGCGTGCTCTGGTCCATGGGGTCACGAAGAGTCGGACACGACTAAACGACTAAACAACAACAACAACAAATACAGGAATCGCAACTCAGTGAAGCCATATCCTTTTATTCTCTCCACCCACCGCCCCTGAATAGGACATTGCTGGTTAAATGCAATTCTAGCTCTCAGCCAGAACCTCCTTTCAGATAGTGCATGATGCAAAAGACCAATTCACGTATTCCGCTTCCATGTGATGCCACCCTCCCTCTCCCCACCCTCCCTTATTCTGCCATGCCCTTGTGGATGGTTCTATTTAGCTCTCATGATTAACTGCAGACGACAGACCACCTCTACTCCAGGAATTTGTACCATCCAAGGTAGTTGCCACACCTTATTACACCAAATGGTATGGTAATTATGGATCTCTCCAGGGTTTAGCCCTAAAGCATGTGAAATGACTATGAAGAATAAGTCCGTTCTGCCTTTCGGGGCAGGGGTGTTGCAGGGCGGCAGAGGCTCCTCCAAGGTCCCCGATGAAGGCATCGCGGCATTGGTGTCCCTTCCAAATAGAGGGCGAGGACTTAAGCCCACACCGCCTATCAGAAGCCGGATCCTAGCTTGCATCTCAGACTGGCAAATAGGGATGCAGGCTGGGACACGGATTGGGCTGGGGGTGGAGCCAACAGAGCAGGAAGTCTTCCCTCAGGTCCGCTCCCTGCCTATTTAAACAACCCTCACAGGGGCCCTACCTGCTTTCCCCTCGTTGGGTCCCCCACCCATCCTCCCTTGGTTCAAGCTGATGGTCAAGGACTTTGATGTGGCCATGGTGGTTGCTGTTTTCTGGGGCTGGGTAGGAATTTGTCCACCAGGCCAATTGGCTCCAACCCGGTGGTTTTGCCTACCTCATAGCAGTCATCACAACTGAGTTGGGCATTGGGGCAGTCTTTTGTCTTGGATGGAGGGGAGGTTGTAGTCTCCATCTGCCCCTCCAAATGTTGGGGTATCTTGTTAAAGGGATCCGGGGGGAGTGGTCATGTCTGTGTGCCCAGCCGGCGGTCCCTGTTGGGGGTCACCCTATGTGATGTAAGTCTTAGGAACCCCACCGTCTGGATTGACCTATGCGTCAATTCCGGTGGGCGGGTGCCAAACCTCTTTCATCTGTATTCAATAAAGTTGTGGCCTGTTTCTATCCAAGCCATTCTATGTGGTCCTTTATTTGCCTGCAAGTTGGGGAGTGGGGAGCACGATGCTTGGACCTGCAAGGGACTCTGAGCATGCACAGAGCTTGTTTTCCTCTCCAAACCCCTGCTCCTGTCAGGGATTAGGGCTTCCAGACCAGAGGAGTCCCAGCAGCCTCCCTCGTCAGAAAGTTATTCCTGGCCAGCCGCCTGCAACTGAAGTCGTGGCACCTCCCGCTCCAGGCCTCAGCTCTTGACACTCATTTTTGTGGTCCTCCTTCGCTCTGACACAGGCATTCTGGCTGGGAAGGCCCGTGCTCGCTCGCTATCTGCCAGGCCCTCGGCTTCGATTGCAGAAGGAGCAGGGCGGTGGGAACAGGGTTGAGGCAGCAGGACCGTCTAGTGGCGTTGAGGTTTTGGCAGGGGAAGGAGCTGGAAGAAAGGAGCGCAAGACTATCTGCTGACCCAGCGCTGGGGCTGGGCTAGGGGGTTCTGACATGGGATGGCGGGTGGAGGGGGGGGAGAGAGAGAAGACAACACACAAAGGAAGTCTCTCTCCACCCACCCCCTTCCTTGTGGTTGTGCTTTGCAGCCAGAGAATTTGAGGCCAGAATGGAGAAAATGGATAAGGAGATAAGGAATTTTAATGGCTTCTCAGTGATCCCCCCCAGAAATGTTAACAATACTGGGGAGCTGCAGCCTAAGATTTGGCTGGTCATTAGAAAACAATAAATACCATTCAGCCCTCCTCCTCCTGCTGCTCCTTGCCCCGTTGTTGATCCTGGTGTCCTCCTGTTCTCATGCCTCTACAGCAGGCATGTCAAACCTGCGGCCCTCCAGATGTTTTGGACTACAATTCCCATCTTCCCCAACCACTGGTCCTGCAAGCCAGGGATCATGGGAGTTGTAGGCCAAAACATCTGGAGGGCCGCAGGTTTGACATGCCTGCTCTACAGCAACCATCCTCCTTCCCACCAGTATTTATTTTTTTCTTGCATGAGACGCGGGTGGCGCTGTGGTCTAAACCACTGAACCTCTTGGGCTTGCTGGCCAGAAGGTTGGCCGTTTGAATCCCCACGATGGGGTGAGCTCCTGTTGCTCTGTCCCAGCTCCTTGCCAACCTAGCTGTTTGAAAGCACACCAGTACAAGTAGATAAATAAGTACTGCTGCGTCGGGAGGGTAAACAGCACTTCCATGCACTCTGGATTCTGTCACAGTGTCCCATTACGCCAGAAGTGGTTTAGTCATGCTGGTCGCATGACCCGGAAAGCTGTCTGTGGACAAACACTGGCTCCCTCAGCCTGAAAGCGAGATGAGCGCCACAACCCCATAGTCGCCTTTGACTGGACTTAACCGTCCAGAGGCCCTTTACCTTTTTTTTCTTTTTTCTCCCCCCCCCTATTTTCTATATATTTGTAGGACATTTGCCTTCATTTGAAAATGAAGGCCAGCCAAATGCCTGTGGGAAACTTGCAAGCAGGATCTGAGCACAAGGGCGCTTTCCCCTCCTGCACTGCAGATTCCAGCAGCAATACTTCTTCCAACTGTGGAGGCAGAGCATAGCCATCATGGATAGTGGCCAGCAATAGCCCTCCCCTCAATTAATTTGCCTAACCCTCTTTTAAAGCCAACTAGGTTGGTGGCCCTAACTGTCTCCTGTAGCAATGAATTCCATCGTTCACCAATGGAATAATTTTCAATTTATATGATTTGTAAATCCTTTATGAACTGTAACCTTTTCATATCAGAAATAAGCATGCCAACCAAAAAATTTCTCATGACCTTCTAAGTCTAAAATATGTGAATTCTCTAACATCATCCATTCCTTCAACCAACAGAAACAAGATGCCTCATAATATAGTCTCATATCTGGCACGTGTGGCTTTAATCTACTTTTCTTTGCAGGCTGTGTGGCTCCTCGCTGTGCTCTGAAAGGACTTCCTTGTTGTTTTGGACGCACACTTTGAACTGGGGCTAGAATTCAAGAATGGCACAGGTTCTGCACATGGAGACCACTGCTTTCCCAGGTATGTGTGCATGTGCGTGAACACTTTATTTGGACAGATAAAGCTGTAAGATGGAGCATCAGGCCTGCTGGATGTGATGTAAGGCCAACCCTCAGATAAAATTCTGAAGATCCATTTCCTAGATTTGATAGGGAGAGGGTATTTGATGCAGAGGTTGATAGGAAGCGGTAGTGGTATATTCTGAAGTGCAGGGGCTCATCAGGGCAGCCCCCATAATCACACACCCCGCCCCATGTTCCCAAAATCAAGAACTGCAGCTGTGTAAAGAAATGTTACTACAAAATCGAAGGAAAATTATTAGCCTTTCAAAACGTATTGTGGCCCTGAATAGTCCTGCACACCGGAGTCTGTGTACACCATTTTACCTGTGGGTTTCGTAACTTCCGCAATTTGATTTTTAAAATATTTTGTGCTGCTTCTGGAAAATGTCTGATGTATCTTGAGCCTCCACACGAAAGCAGTACCATACTAAAACAAGAGAATCTACAGAGAAATTGGGATCACCTGAGCTGTTGTAGGCGTTCCGCTGTTATCAGCTGTTATGGCACCTAGGATGGTTGTAGATCAGGCATCCCCAAACTTCGGCCCTCCAGATGTTTTGGACTACAATTCCCATCTTCCCCTGACCACTGGTCCTGTTAGTTAGGGATCATGGGAGTTGTAGGCCAAAACATCTGGAGGGCTGCAGTTTGGGGATGCCTGTTGTAGAAAAATAAGCTGAGGCTTCAAAATAAAACTCTTAATGTGTTGGGTTCCGCTTTCTGCTGGGAAAACCCTCTCTTTAGCACCAAATCGGAGCAAACATCAATTGGCTTTTTCTATAGTTGTGTAAAAAGAAGAAGGAGAAGGAGAAGGAGAAGGAGAAGGAGAAGGAGAAGGAGGAGGAGGAGGAGGAGGAGGAGGAGGAGGAGGAGGAGGAGGAGGAGGAGGAGGAGGAGAAGAAGAAGAAGAAGAAGAAGAAGAAGAAGAAGAAGAAGAAGAAGAAGAAGAAGAAGAAGAAGAAGAAGAAGAAGAAGAAAGACCTGTTGATTTGCCAAGAAAACAGAAATTCAACACACACACACACAACTGAGGGAAATACAGGCTACAGACTTCAAACCTTTACGTATGGGGAGAAATAAGGGTCCGTTTGAACTCAAAGGCAAATCCACTTCATTCACACATTCCAAAACACCACCATCTTTCAAAATTCACACTCCTCCAGATTTTGCCATTCGAGTAGTTTGTACAGATATGAATGAATAGATTTATTTCGGTCACTGACCAGAGTGTGTACGGAATTGAAAAATGTAAAATACTCAGGTGAAGTATACACAGAAATGCGCCTATTAGTGAAAGCAGCATACAAAAATACTATATGTGCATTAGAAAATGAGTACTTTAGGAGGAACGCCGATGATTTTTAAAATAAAAAAATTGCAGACTGAGGTGGAAACGTGGAGAAGTGAACTTAAGACTGGGAAAATGAGAACTGAGAGAAATCAAAATTGTCATTTTCCCAGTCTCACTTGCTTGAAATTGGCGCCACTTGCCAGTGGAGGAACTCCTGTGGTTCCACTGAAAAATCATAAACGCCTTAATTGATGCAAAGTTAGTACATGAGGCAGATGCATCTAGCTCTGTGAATACATTGGGATGAGGACTCTCCAGCCCTCAGTCCAGTCTTGGTCTGCCAGGGGATCCAATTTGTCCAAACCACAGCCACTGTCAATCAAATGATGGTCAGATTCAGAGGGTCAGTTCTACATTGGCTGTGGAATCCTGTTCCCAGCTTAGTCTGGTTGCAAGCAGCCCCAATTCTTTGGTTTTTCGCAGGCATCCTCTACAACAGGCATGGCCAAACTCGGCCCTCCAGATTTTTTGGAACTACAATTCCCATCATCCCTAACCACTGGTCCTGTTAGCTAGGGATGGTGGGAGATGTAGTCACAAAACATCTGGAGGGCCAAGTTTGGCCATGCCTGCTCTACAAGATAGACTTTTCCCCTCACACATCTGAAGAAGTGTGCATGCACACGAAAGCTCATACCAAAATAAAAACTTAGTTGGTCTTTAAGGTGCTACTGAAGGAATTTTTTTATTTTACTTCGATCCAGACCAACACGGCTACCTACCTGTAACCTTTTCCCCTCATGTAGCTGATGCTTGAAAAATGCAGCCTTCTGAGACACCTGTCAGTTGCTTGGGAACCCTGTGTAAGAGATTTTGATAGGTGGGTAGGATGACCCAGCTGCCAATCATGTGACATAATGACACCATGTGACTGACAGGTGGGTTGTCCCACCCATGGGGTGGGGCCAGGAAAAGATTAGGCCACTGGAGTAAAAAATATTCCCCACCCGAGGAATCCTTCAACAGAATTTCCTATCTTAGGTTTCCATCACCCAGAAATCAACATCATCATCATCATCATCATCAACAACAACATCATCATCATCAACAACAACAACTTATTATTTATACCCTGCCTATCTGGCTGGGTTTCCCCAGCTACTCTGGGCGACTCTCAACAGCATATTAAAAACATGATAAAGCATCAAACATTAAAAAAAATTCCCTAAACAGGGCTGCCTTCAGATGTCTTCTAAAAGTCAGTTGTTTATTTCCTTGACATCTGATGGGAGGGCGTTCCACAGGACGGGTGCCACTACCGAGAAGGCCCCCTGCCTGGTTCCCTGTAACCTCACTTCTCACAGTGAGGGAACCACCAGAAGGCCCTCGGAACTGGACCTCAGTGTCCGGACTGAACAATGGGGGTGGAGATGCTCCTTCAGGTACGTTTGTTGAGCCAGGACATGATAGTCCCGACTTCACCATGTATTTGAGATGATCAATGCCTTCTCAAGGGTGCTCAACTAATTACAAAAATAAAGAAATGTTTTAAGCTGATCTCTTCCCCCCTGTGCTCTTGCAGGGAAGGCCAATCCTGCCTCTGCTATGGCCTTCCATGGGAAGGAGCAGGACTTGCCCTATTCCGTGGAAACTCCCTATGGCTACCGCCTGGACCTGGACTTCCTCAAATACGTGGATGACATTGAGAAGGGCCACACCATCAAGCGCATTCCAGTCCACCGCCGGCCACGCTACAGCTCCCTGCCAAGAGGCTATGGTTACACCGGCTCATGGTGGACCTCCACCGAGTCCCTCTGCTCCAATGCCAGCATGGATAGCCGCCACTCCTCCTATTCCTACTGTGGGCGCAGCTTCTACCCACAGTACGCCACACCCGGCAACTTCAATGCCCGCGTGGAGAAGACCTTGCTGGATGCCAGGAAGAAGCTAGAAGACCAGGCGGATTCTGGAGATGGAGAAAGGACCAGGGCAGGGGGTCTTGGGAGCCTCCACAGCAGCGTATCTGGATCAACAAGCTCCTTGGTGGGAAGCCAGTGCCTTTCCCGCCAGACTTCCTACAACGGCTCACAGCAAGGCGCCCCTGGGCAGTTCACACCCATCGGCTCAGGACTCTCCACCCCAGTCTCCCCAACGCCAGGGCACCTCCAGCATGTCCGGGAACAGATGGCCGTAGCCTTGAAGAAGCTGCGCCAGTTGGAGGAGCAGGTCAAGATGATCCCAGTGCTGCAGGTGAATAATTTTTATTTGGTTTTACAAATTAAAATTTACATTCGAAATCGTAAGTAATAGAAAGGTAAATAAACAAAGATTCACTCGAATCTCTGGGCTTCCCCACACCCTTCCATGGGTTCCATCGCTAGTCCTTTTCCACTGCATATTTTAAGTCACACCAGTTTTTAAGTATCCCCTATATCCCTAGTTCTTGTTACACTACAAGTGTTATTCAAATCCTGCTGAAGAGTTCAAGTGTTTACAGTGGTCTCCAAGGTAAATTGTAAATTTCCCCCATTCTTTGTTGAAATTCTGGTCTTCCTGGTTTCTGATTTTCCCAGTCATTTTTGCCATCTCTGCATAGTCCATCAGTTTGGTCTGCCATTCCTCTCTGGTGGGAACTTTGTCTTCCTTCCATCGGTAGGCTAAGAGCACCTGTGCAGCTGTTGTTGTGTACATAAACAGTCTTTTGTACTCCTTCGATATTTCTGCACCTAAAAAAGCTTCTGGTTTTTAAACAAAAGTTATTTTAAACATTTTTTTCCAATTCATTATATAGTATTTCTCAGAATTCTTTTACAACCTTACACTTCCACCACATATGGTAAAAGGTGCCTTCTTTTTCTTTACATTTCCAGCAAATGTTTGAACTTATCCCGTACATTTTTGCTGCTTTACTTGGAGTAAAGTACCAACGATACATCATTTTCATATGTTGCAGGTGAAGATCTCGGTGCTGCAGGAGGAGAAGAGGCAGCTGAGTGTCCAGCTCAAGAGCCAGAAGTTTTTGGGGCACCCGGGGGGGTTCGGCAAGGGAAAATCCAGGGGGGAGCTCTACATAGATATCCCCGAGGAGGGGGCTGGTGGAAATGAGGAGGGCAGCGCGGGGCCTGATGCAGGAGGCAGGCTGGACAAGAAGGAAGTGAGGTCAGTGGGTGTGGGCATGTCAGCCGAAGAGGCAGAGGTGGGGAGGTGCGATGTTGGGGTGGCGGTCAAGGAGGAGGAGTTGGGGTTGCCTTCCCCGGAGGAGGAGAGCCAGCGCCAGGCTGTTCAGGCCCTGTCCACCAAGATTGCCGTGCTAGAGATGCAGCTGAAGAGGGCGCTCCAAGAACTTCAAGCCGCCCAACAGAAACTGGAGCTGCAGGGCAAGGAGAAGGAGGGCAAAGGAACGTCCGGTGGTGGCCTGAGAGAATGGGAAGTAGGGGGAGAGGGTCCGGGGCAAGGGGGCGGCGGAGAGTTTCAGAGGCCCCAGGAAGTCCCCATTCGGGTGGATACGGTCAAGGTTGTCCAAGTGGAAAGGGAGCCAGAGGTCGCTGCCAGCACAGCCACAGGGCTGGACCACAGGCCGCAGAGGGCACAGAGCTTGGAGAACAAGGAATCCTATGCCAGCCTCAAAGCTTTGGCAGGCAAAGACGTGGGGTCGGAAGAAGCGATGGTGCCGCTCTATGCCACATACCGCAGCAACGAGGTGATGGAGACCACGTTCCCGGTCCATGCTGGTGTAGAGAGCGCAGCTACCACCTTCCACACCGTGAGAAAGATCAGCATCATTGGCACAGAGGGGAATGGACAGCAGGATACAGCAGGTAAGCTCTCTCTCTCTCTCTCTCTCTCTCTCTCTCTCTCTCTCTCTCTCTCTCTCTCTCTGTGTGTGTGTGTGTGTGTGTGTGTGTGTTTCTGTGTTTCTGAAGAATACACTCACCCCAACTGTGGAAAATCTGTCTCATTTTCCTGCATTGCAGGGGGTTGAATGAGGTGGCCCTCGGGGTTCCTTGGAACTCTACAATTCTATTATTCTTCCCACAAATTCAACCAGTCCTCAAACTAGGGCTCCCCACTCTCAATAAAGCTTTTCTGTCATCCAATTGCTTAGGGTACACAAAAACAAAAAAACAAAAAATGGTAAGGATCTTTCCATTCAGTTTGCAGCACATCAGAATGTGCTGTTGTCGTGTGAGACCCAAATATCTTGGCCAAGAGAAGAGGGCAAGCAGCCTGACTCTCCTTCCTCCCTGCCTCCCAAATCTATGCTGCTTCTCTTTGTTTACTTCTGGATTGGATGTTGTGCTTACCTGCCGCCTTTGAATTAGGAGTGTCCAGAATACCCTGTAAAAGCTAAAATGTGTTGTGTGCATTCTCTGAACTGATTGGTAATTTAAAAAAAAAACACCCACTAAGTATAAAGCTCTATATCAAATTAAAATGCCAGCTTAACTCTAGCTGCCAGAGAACAAAACAATCAAATTAAAACAGCCTGGAAAAAAGTCCCAACTTTGGTGAGTCTCCAGGGGAAAAGAGCAGACCCTTTTTCTCTTCCTTGTCTGGGCCCACCAGAAAATTCAAGCCCTCGTCTTTCTCCCTCTCTCTGGACTACAAATCAGTGGCAACGCTCGGCTGTTTTCTCCCTGCCCCGTAAAAGGCTTTTGTGTAACTAATATGCTGATTTTTACCAGCTGTTTATAGCAGGAGCAAGGGAAAGAGAAACTCTTAAAATAGTCTGTGATGTTCCCAGGGTGAGATCAAAGGTTCTGGAATGAAAAGATGATTGGAAGCTCCATTTATGAGCCAGCTTTGCCACAAAGAATTGGTGGAAAAAGAGCTCTCACGAGTCAGGAACCAGCCTGAGCTCCAGTTCCCTGGAGAGCCCAAGAAGAGACGGATGTCCCTCCTAATTCTCTTGGAATTGGGTGCATCCTTTGCTCAGCATATAAAGGCCACAGCAGAAGCTCTGGAATAATCTGGATTTGAACTCCTAGCCACCTGGGGATGACATGCCGAGAGCTTGGTGCCCAGATATGGGCATGAGCCAAGGGAGGTTATTAAGGGCGCTTGTATTAAATGGTTAAGATTTTCCAAGTTTATTTTCAGCTGCTTGGTGGAGAATCCAGCTGCATGGATTCCAGAGGTTTGGAAAAAAAGAACTGAAGGCCTTGGATGCTATTGAGCTGATTTCACACATTGCCATTGTACATGTTCACAGTTGGGGAAAAGCTTTGTTAGAACCAACCAGACCTCTCAGAAATGTAGGCAGAAAAACAAAACACAGTGGTTGGAGGACATTTTCTCAGAATCCTTTGAAAGCATCTCTTTCCCTGGGGCATGAAACTTCCCATCTGGACTCCCTACCTCACAATAGCTGTTGCCGAATGTTCGTAGAGGGAGATTTGCCCCTTTGGAAGTCAGTGAACAAAATATCTGAAGTGACTGTTTACCAACCTGACTTTACATCTTCCTGGAGGATTTGGTGCAGCTCAAAATCTTGCACGGTCTCCTCACACCAACAGAACCAGTTCAATAAGAGATCTCCTTCTTTCCTTGGTTTGCTGCAGCTTTGGGCAGCCTGTGGGGTGGAGGTGATTGCAAGAGGAGGGTCTGCAAGGTAGAGCCAGAGCCCAAGTCAGGATGCCCAGCTCAATACAGGAGCTATGACATCCTACCTGGTGAGTTACGCCTCAGATAAGCTAGTGCTGAGGCAGTTGCCTCTCTTCTTCTTCTTCTTCTTCTTCTAGAACTTCATGGGTCATTAGAGAAATCAGTTCCTGACTCCCTCCAGACAGAGCAAGTGGCTCCCTGCATATCCCAGGAGCCTCAACGAGAGTCACGAAATGAGGGAGAGGACCAAGGTAAGGACTGGGATGGAGAGAGGTGCCGTGGGCTCCTCCATAGAGAGCATTCCATATACATAGGGCTGCCTCTGAAGAATTCTGCTAGTGCAGAATTCAGCGGCCAGGTTGCTCACTGGAGCAAGATGGTTTGAGCATATTACACTGATTCTGGTCTGACTGCATTGGCTACCAATTCGTTTCCGGGCTCAATTCAAAGTGCTGGATTTGACCTATAAAGCCTTAAATGGCTCAGGACCACAATACCTCAAGGACCACCTCTTTCCATATGAACCTACCCGGACCCTGAGATCATCTTCTGAGGCCCTCCTTTGTGTGCCTCCTCCACGAGAGGTCTGGAGGGTGACAACGTGAGAACAGGGCCGCCTCTGCAGTGGCTCCCCGTCTGTGGAATGCTCTCTCCAGAGAAGTTCGCCTGGCACCTTCATTATACACCTTTAGGCGCCAGGCAAAAATGTTCCTTTTTAGCCAGGCCTTTGGTTGATCTGATTGATATCCTATGCTCTTTTAAAATGTGCCTCTTCTCTCTCTCTCTCTCTCTCTCTCTCTCTCTCTCTCTCTCTCTCTCTCTCTCTCTCTCTCTCTTTCTCTCTGTGTGTGTGTGTTATTGGGTTCTTGATTATATTCTGATTATATATGTTGTGATCTTTTCTGTGAACCGCCCTGAGACCTCCAGGTATAGGGTGGTATATAAACTCTAATAATTAACAACAACAACAACAACAACAACAACAACAACAATAATAATAATAATAATAATAATAATAATAATAATACAGTAATGGACTGCTGCCACCTTCCTCCATTTCCCCACAGCTTCATTCGCAGGAGGGATTCGGTCGATCATGAAGAAGAAGGAGGATCCTACAGAGCTTCTGGCCAACAAGAAGAGCCTGCAGTTTGTTGGTGTCAATGGCGGGTATGGCGAAGCCTCTGCTCCCCAAATTAAAAATAGAATGAGAGCCTTCCAGTCTGCTCTTGAGTCCAGTGAGGCTGCAGCTAGGCACCAGCAGCAGTTTCCCACACTCCTGGTTGCCTGATTTCACCCTAAACCTGGACTGCAGGAAGTCAAATGTCGCCGCCACCACAAAACAAAACACACACAGGTGTGCGATTTTGCACCAGAATTGTGCTATTTGCAGGATTTCCATTTGCAGTAGCTAGGAGGTATTTCCCAGTCCCCATTTGGCTTGTGATCCAAGATCAGCACACCTGGGCTGGGACCTGGGAAATCCTCTGCCCTAAAGTGCTCTAATGGCACAGAGCTAGAAGGAGCCAGGCAGAGAGCTTTTCAGGAGGTTTCCCTGTTTCTCCTCTCTGCTCTGGGGGGTGCGGTAGCCTAGGACTGTTTTCTTGACTCTGTTGTTCCTTCTCACCCCCTTGTTGCCCCCACCCCCCCACCCGCAGGTATGAGTCCACCTCCTCTGAGGACTCCAGCACAGCTGAGAACGTCTCGGACAATGAAAGCACCGAGAGCGAATACCACGAGGCGAGCGAGGGGCTCCCTGCAGCGCAGGCAATGGCAGCGGAGCCCCCGAAGCTGCCCGGAACAGCCGCAGCCGTATCTCGCCCTGGAGTCTCTGCCGAGAGCGGGGAGATGCCAGCAGCAGAAAGTCCCAGCAAGGAGCCGCCAGGCAAAACAGGGTAACCATCAGCTTGGGCATCTTCCTGGCTGTCATGACTCTGTGCCCAAACTATTCCACATTCTCTTCTCTGGAGAAACAAAACTTTACTCCCAGAATGAATGATTCAATACACATGCTGTAGAAAGTGTGGCGCCTCTTGCTAATTCTCACAAGTACCATTTGCTAATATTTTGGCCAGAACTGGAGTATCGGGAATGGAAGGAAGGGCTATTTTTTAAAAACCAGAATACAGGGAGGAAAAGTGAGGCAGCAGAAAGGGAACTGTTGAGATCACTGAAGCTTTGCACATACAGTGGTACCTCTACTTACAAATTTAATGCGTTCTGAACGCACATTCGTAAGTCGAAAAAAATTGTAAGTCGAATCCCATAGGAATGCATTGGGAGAAAAAATTCGTAAGTCGAAGCAACCCTATCTAAAAATTCGTAAGTAGAAAAAACCCTATCTAAACCACATCCAAGATGGCGGACGGAGCTCCATTCGTAAGTAGAAACATTCGTAAGTAGAGTTATTCATAAGTAGAGGTACCACTGTATTGTCTTCAGTCGCTGTTCAGATATCTCTGTTTTACTCTGGACAGGAAATTCATAGAAAGCCAGATTATCCTAGCACATAGCTGGTGAGACTCAGAAGTCAGGCTACCAAGTTCTAGCACTGTACAAGTAGAATCTGCAACAAAAAGTTTCAGTATGTCCTCACGCCTTCACAAGAGGGCTTCTGTTCAGGCACTTAACAATATTAGCTGTTAGGGGGTCAAGCAGGCTAACCCCGCAACCCGGTTTCCATGGCTCTTGAAGGTCACTGAACATATTCAGTCCTCATTGGGACTTCTTCTTTTTTAAATGTTTTGTATTTCTGCATACTTTGGGGTCCCCTGAGCATGCTTATATCCTCCCTCTTGTTTCTCAGCGGTTCCACTTTGACACCAACCCTGTGGACACTAAGTCACCTGAGCTTGCTATTAGAGGGAATGAGTCCCTCTCCCAAGAAAGCACTTTTCTTTTTTGAGCGAGCAACAAAAACCAGGCCTCACAAATTCTACACACAAGTCCATGTCAATCAAGGCCCATTTGCACAAAATGGCAACACAAATTGACTTCTTTGGTGGTGGTTATAGCTGCTGAATTGGTTTTACAAATGCTGCGACTTGTGTCCGGGTCTCAACTCACTTTGAATTGCTTTCCAGATTGGAGTTGCATAGGATTCTTATCTCATTATACATGATCAAGCTTTCCTTAGCACCTCAGCCCTTGCTTCCCCCCCACCCGCAAGACCAATTGCAGTCATTAACAGTCGTCAACAGTCATCAACAGTCATCAACAGGTTTACCACTCCTATCAGCCCATCACCCATTCCCATCACCCCCACCCCCCACCCTCTGAATATACATAAGGGTCTGGTTGCTTCTGTTTCAGTGTATCTGATGAAGTGTGCATGCACACGAAAGCTCATACCAAAATAAAAACTTAGTTGGTCTTTAAAGTGCTACTGAAGGAATTTTTTTATTTTGTTTCGACTCAGACCAACACGGCTACCTACCTGTAACCAGATTGGGGTGAGTTAGAGAGCTGGGCACACATGTGTTTTTAAAACACAATGACTACAGCATCACGGGAGGAATTGATCTAACAAGTCCCACCAATTCAAGCCTTTTGTGAGGGTTGTGCAGCGGGGCTCTCCCATTTTCTCCTTTCCCCATGCACCCCTCCCAAGATTGGCTCGGGGGGTGGGTGTCACGAGAACCCCCAGAGCAAGGCATCGGAAAGCTGCAATGCTTGTGTTGCCAGGATGTTCACTATAGTGCGGCCCAGCATTCCACTCCCAGGTGTTGACTTGCATGTGCAAATGAGGGTTCTCTCATGTAACAGGGGGGGGGGGAATATGCGAACTGGTCTTCCTTCTATCAGCTCTCCAAGTAGGAGAGCAGCAGATTTAAAGTGAAGATGCACGGAAAATTTTTTAGAGCAATGAGGCTGCTCTAGAGATGCCCTTTGTTCAGTCCCCTCCCCTCCAGGGGCAAGCAGTAGGGGGAAACAGTTCTGCAAGCTACGAGTGGAAGCTAGCTGCCTCCTGATCACCAAGGAAACACTCACCCAGCAGTTTTGCACTACTATATATATATATATATATATATATATATATATATATATTAAAAAGGAGATATTTTGTAGTTTTTATATTAAAATTACAATATAATTTCGTGAACACCCTGAGATCTATGGATGAAGGGAATTATATAGGGCTGTGGTTAAACCACAGAGCCTAGGGCTTGCTGATCAGAAGGTCGGCGGTTCGAATCCCTGTGACGGGGTGAGCTCCCATTGCTTGGTCCCATCTCCTGCCCACCTAGCAGTTTGAAAGCACATCAAAATGCAAGTAGATAAATAGGAACCGCTACAGCGGGAAGGTAAACAGCGTTTCCCTGTGCTGCTCTGGTTTGCCAGAAGCGGCTTTGTCATGGTGGCCACATGACCTGGAAGCTATACGCCGGCTCCCTCGGCTAATAATGCGAGATGAGCGCGCAACCCCAGAGTCGGTCACGACCGGACCTAATGGTCAGGGGTCCCTTTACCTTTAAATATAATAATAATGTTGATTACATTTCTTTTTATATTGCCTGTCTGCCATTCAGTTGCAAAATGGCTTGACGCTGAGAGGGAGGACAGGTGTAGCATAAGCAGAGTTTATAATGTTACACCTGTCTTCCCCTCTCAAAGGAACTCACTGTCGGCTGGTGACCTTTGTCCAAAAACTAACCTTCCCCATGTCCTTCTTCCTGTCTACCCATTCCAGGACAGGACTCAGCAAGGAGCTGCTTTCAGCTTGCGAAGTCCTTCAGAAATACCTGGAGAGCCCCAATGAGCACATGGATGAAGAAATGGTATACCGGCACTCTCGTTCTTGAGGCGGAACCTCTGGAGGGTGGAAGGGAGCTTAAAGTGGGAGGATAGCTCTCATTTGTTGTTGTCAGCGTCTGTGATACTGTAAAGGCTCCTGATTTCACCGAAAGGTGTTTTGCTGGCTCCGAGAGACCTAAAGAAACCATTTGATCCCTATCCACATGGGGAGGAGCTTATGTGTTAAAGATGAACTACCAGATTTGCCATTTGCTTCCCTGCCACTTCACAGAGCCACAGTTCCTTTAGGAAACCATGCTAGTTAAACCAAATTAAAAGTGTATTAAGGCTGTAATCCTAGTGCCCCAAAATTGATCGCTTGTGGGGAGACGAGGAGGAGGGCTGCTGGGGTGGAACAGGGAGGGGGAGCTTTGCTGCAGAAGAAGGGGCAGGAAGCAGATCTCCCAGCAGTATTCAACAGATCAATGGCTCAGAGGCCTTGGACCGGTGGGATCTAAGGCCTTGTCAATGCCTCCAGTGCTCCCAGTCCTTGGATTCTTCAGCTGCGAAAGCAAAACCACAGCATCCCACAACCACTGTCTTCCACCCTGGCTATCAGGAACTGGCAGGGCTTCCGATGAGATAGTGAGCCTGCCACACAATCCCTTTCACACAAGAGCCAGTGTGGTGTAGTGGTTAAGAGCGGGAGACTCCTAATCTGGGGAACCGGGTTCGTGTCTCTGATCCTCCACATGCAGCTGCTGGGTGACCTTGGGCTAGTCACACTTCTCTGAAGTCTCTCAGCCCCACTCAACTCACTAGAGTGTTTGTTGTGGGGGAGGAAGGGAAAGGAGAATGTTAGCCGCTTTGAGACTCCTTCGGGTAGTGATAAAGCGGGATATCAAATCCAAACTACTACTTTCCTGACCCCTAATTGGGGCTGCTCCTCCTGTTCGCCATGCCCATGTGCCAGAGGAAGGTGTTTGGGGAGGGGGAGATGCCCGAGGAGACCCAAAAGCATTTAGCAAAAAAGTGGGACGTAACAGCTTCACACGCCTGACAGTTGCCACGCCTGCCCTTTCCTTCCTGTGTTTCCATAGAAATTGGCCTATACTGCCGTGCTCCACTATTGGCTGAGGCTTTCCTGCCACAAAGAAGCGGATCCAGAATTGGTCTCACAGCACTTGGCTGCCTTCCGGTCCATCTCCCCACACTTGCTGGAATTTGTCATCAATATGGCCGACGCCAACGGCAACACGGCCCTCCACTACACTGTCTCGCATTCCAACTTCCCAGTGGTCACAAAGCTTCTTGAAACAGGTAGGTGGGCATAGAGAGAAATGGGGAAATTTGGAATCCAAGGGAGCCCTTGGAGGAGGCCTGGCCCACCTGGACACAGCTTGGTGGTTCACTGGGGCATCCCTTTTGCCGCAGCTTCTTGTGCTTCAACTGCTCAGGACTTCTGGAACTCCATGTGGCCCGGATCTCCTGCCTGCCACCTGGACATTTGGGTGCCCAATCAGGCTAGCTATTTATGGCAGGGATGGGGAGCCTGATGCCCTCCAGGTGTTGCTGGACTATACCTCCCATCTTCCTCCTAGTGGTGCAGCAATAAAACTGCTAGCACACTTGCAAAGCTAAGCAGGGTCCACTCTGGTTTCAAATTGGATGGGAGGCCATGTGTTGAGATTCCTGCATTGCAGGGGGGTTGGACTAGTTGGCCCTCAGGGCCCCCTTCCAACTCTACAATTCTATGATCCCTAACCATTGGCCATGCAATAATCATTGGACATGCATTGGGCATTGGCCAACATCTGGAGGGCGACATATTGCCCTTCCTGATTCATGACATTATTGTCAATCCTCCAAAGAGCTAGAGTGGCTCTTTAGCCCTCTCTACAACCTTGTGACATAAAAAGGCCATCCTGTGAGGTATATGCTGAGTGGGGATTTGAAGCTGGCTTTCTGATGCCAGAGCCCATTGCTACTCCACTCCACTGGAGAGAGAGGGAGAAAGAGGAGTTGGCTGGGAGTTTTATCTTCAGACAATCTTGGCTGTCTCTGAGTTCAGATCCAGGTCATTGAGCCTGAGCTTCCACAGCCACTGCCCAGTTGATATGTTCTCTGCTTATGATAACGTTTTATTCTCTTGCTAACTATGCTGTTTTTAAATGTGAATTTTATACTTGACTTCCTTTAGTAAGGTTTTGTTTTAGTTTATTATTTGGTTAACTTTGCTGTGTTAAATGTGCGTTCTGTAGTTGACCTCCTTTGCAATGTTTTATTTTGAAATCTTTAATATTTTAGTTTCCTGTTAATTGTGTTGTCCTGAACGTATACTTTGATGTTTTGATGTGTTGTTAACCGCTTTGAGATTTTCCCCCCATAAAAATATAAAGTGGTATAAACATGAAATGAATAAGAATAAGAAGGGGGAAGTGGGTGCAATGACTGATGTTGGTTTGTGCAGGAAGTGGTAAAATGAAGATCTAGGCAAAACATTAGGAAATACACATAATAATCACAGCAACTATCTGGCTAGGTTAGAGGGATCTTTTTCCATGGATATTTTTTGAAAATAGGCTCAGGCAGGTGTCTGTTGGCTATGCCTTAGGCCAGCCTTAGGGGCTACACAACCCATTTGCTCTAAATCTTTGGTTCCAAAAGGATGAGGCTTCTTGTTGATTCCTTCGCCTTTCTAGGTTTGTGCCATGTGGACCAACAGAACAAAGCCGGCTATACGGCCATCATGCTGACGGCACTGGCTGCTTCCCGCTCAGAGAGTGATATGGACACAATTGTGCAGCTGCTGAAAATGGGCAACGTAAATGCCAAAGCCAGCCAGGTATCCAAATGGTTAGCAGTTTCTTGCAGGGCAGGGAGGTGGATGTGGAAGTTAGGTGATGAGTTAGGCTTCTGCTTTGCCCAGGGTGGGGTGCTCAAAACCACCAATTCTTCTGCTCTGGGGGCACAAGTGAGATTTTAAAGCCTGATTCCCCCCCCCCCCCCGTTCCTCATTTGCACATGTTTGCCTTACTGAGGTTTCATAAACAGTATCATTGGCAATTCAGGAAATGTTCCTGTCAAAGCAAAGCTTTGCAAAACAGCTCGGTTTCTTGAAAGCTTTGCAGGCCCCAGCTTGATTGCAAGTTAAGGTAATTGTGAAACGCTTTTCAGATTTTTGTACTCTCAATTGGCTTTTCTTTTTTTGTAAGCTGGATCATCATGCTTACGGTGCCAAATCACGCTTAAATCAAGAGCTTCCCCCTTCCCCCAGCATTTCAATTTTGTGCACTAAACAGAGGCAAGCAATTCTGATGAGCCAGAGATTGCAGCTGCCTTCACCCATTCCACCCCGGCCCTAGTATATAACTGCAACTTACACTGTTGCTTTTCTCCTCGCTGCTCCTGCAGGCTGGGCAAACTGCACTGATGTTGGCCGTCAGCCACGGGCGTCTGGACATGGTTCGTGCCTTGCTAGCTAGCGCAGCGGATGTCAACTTGCAAGATGACGACGGTTCCACAGCGCTAATGTGCGCCTGTGAACATGGCCATGCTGAGATCGTCCGCCTGCTCTTGGCCACACCTGGCTGTGATGTTGCCCTCTCCGATAACGTGAGCCCTTTTCGTTATTTATTAAATTTGTATACCGCCCTGTATACTATACAGTGGTACCTTGGTACTCGAATGGCTTGGCTCCTTAACAAATCGGCTTCTGAATGCCGCAAACCCGAAAGTGAGTGTTCTAGTTTGTGAATATTTTTCGGAAGCCGGACGTTTTATTTATACCCTACCCGTTTGGCTGGGTTTCCCCAGCCACTCTGGGCAGCTCCCAACAGAATATTAAAATCACGATAAAACACCAGACATTAAAAACTTCCCTAAACAGGGCTGCCTTCAGATGTCTTCTAAAAGTCAGAGAGTTGTTTATTTCCTTGACATCCACAGGGCAGGTGCCACTACCGAGAAGGTTTTCTGCCTAGTTCCCTGTAACCTCACTTCTCGCAGTGAGGGAACCGCCAGAAGGCCCTCGGCTCTGGACCTCAGTGTCCGGGCTGAACGATGGGGGTGGAGACACTCCTTCAGGTATACTGGACCGAAGGCCGTTTAGGGCTTTGAAGGTCAGCGCCAACACTTTGAATTTTCTCTCCTCCTGCAGGATGGCAGCACAGCTCTTTCCATCGCAGTGGAAGCAGGCCAGAATGACATTGCCATCATGCTGTATGCTCACCTGAACTTTGCCAAAGCCTCGTCTCTGGTGAGTTGCCACGTACAGTCAAGGAACCATTGCACCTGCCTTGTAGGGCAGTTGGTCCAACTCCCTGCTTGAGGGATGATATCCAGCGGATCAGATGCAGAATGGGGGTCTAATGCACTGGGGGTCGCCCATGTTAAAATGCGATCTTTCGACTCAGTATTTTTGTGGTCAACGATGTGTTTTAGAAAACAAATTTGATGGGCTGGCTCTGCACAGACTTGTTCACCTGCCGCTTCTGCTGTCCAAAATGATGTGCCTATAGTGAGCAGGGGACTTTGCACGGGGGTCAGTTTTGAGTACAGGGGGCTGTTTCTGGCGAAGGGAAGGGCTGAGGAGCAACACAGTGGGCAAAATGAGATACAGTGGTGCCTCGCTTAACGAATGCCCTGCTTAACGAAAGGTTTTTTCTAGTGGAGGTTGCCTCACTAGACGAATTCGTTTTACGAAAAATTCGTCTAGCGAATCGCGGTTTCCCATAGGAATGCTTTGAAATTCAATTAATGCGTTCCTATGGGCAAAAAAAAATCAATGCATTCCTATGGGATTTGCTAGACGAATTTTTCGTTATAAGAAAAGACCCGTGGAACGAATTAAATTCGTCTTGCGAGGCACCACTGTAAGTAGGGCTGTTTAATTAAAGACTAATCATGAAATGCACTTTTCAGGGGACCCCCAAACAGTCCAAAGATGAGAACACAGCAACTATGTCCGGTGATGCTCAGTAACACAAAACGAGGCGGTTTCCTGTCTGTCTACACTTTCCTTTGAAAAAATACCTGAGAACTTGTCAAGGACCGCGGAACCTAAACAGCCAACGCTGCGTAATGTAAGCATGTAAATCATCCAAGAAACGTTGTCTGTTCTCGGCCTCCCTCAACCCCTTCCATCAACCGGGATCTCTCTCATCAGCTACATTCAGTGGACTGGTTGGCCTTCCAGGAGAAAGAGCTCCCCCTACAGTTTCCAGGTGGCTGCTTCAGCTGCAATTCAGCTAGCTATTGAGCCAAAGAGGAGGAATCGGCGAAGGACCTCTGGATACAGCTTCTCAACCAACTTGGCATGGCTTAAATGCTTTCTTGCTTTCTAGAGGCATGTTTCCCTCTCCGCCCCGCTTTCACCCAAGTCCATTGCAGGAGTAAAAGACTCTGCAAGGCGAGAGATGTACAAGGCAATGAGAGACCACTGGCGGGAGGCAGCTGCCATCTTATTAGCCTGAGTTTGGGAGTTATGGAGAATCCTTCTGTCTTCTGTAGAGCGACAGAGTGGATGCCAGACATAGGCTTCTGCAGTGCTCTTCTGGAACAATCTTTGTCTCTGCTCCTCCTCTCATTGTAAAATGGGACTTAATGTATTTTTAAGAGGCCTGCCTAAAGCAACTCCACACAGAATCCATTTCCCTTTTCTCTTTTCCAAGACAAGAAATCCGTCCTTAAACACGACATTACTTGAAAAAAAATTTGGGGGGAGGCCACACTTTGTGAAACAGGGCCCTGTTTTGAATCAATGTTTCTTCATTTTGGGAGGAGTTTCTACGTGTGTGTATTATTGTAATACAAACAACGTTGCAATGGAACTAAAATGAGTATTTGACACAAAGGTTCGAATGAGTTGAATTTTGCAAATTTGGCAAAATGTGAATTCTCACTGAGTTCGGCAACTTGGTAAGGGAGCAATAGTATATTTTCTATGGGTGGGGTGGAGTACATGGGATTAGATTTCTCTCCAAAATGATAACCATTAATTGGCCAGGCTGAAGGTTATTTCTTCTGCACAAGGAAATGTTGTGGCTGAATTCTGATGGACTCTTGCACAGCTCCAGTTAAACAGCGTTTGCACAGGAGATATTCTCCCAGTGAACTATATTCTCCCTTTGCCCAGAGTGCTAATCAATTCTCCTTGTCAGTTACTCTCTACAATCTGATTTACTGATGTTGGATGACTGGGATCTGAGGAAAATATCGAACTGATATTATTTGCCTAAAAATATCGAAATAATGCAGTTCTAATTAGGCAAACTCAAACAGTTTCCCTCTTTGGGGTTGCCCGAAGCACCAAATTCATTCATGGATGCTATGCAAGTTGAAAAAGCCCTCTTCACTTATTATTTGTAGTTTTAATACCAAAATTTATGTCTGTCTCTCCTAACAACCAATGATCAGTAGGGGAGGGAGGAAAGTATAATAATTAAGATAAACCATAGTGGTTTTTGGTGTTTTTTCAATGCCAATAATTTGAAATAGTAAAAGGGTACAACCTATTTTTATATAAATATAAATATATATATATATTAATATACACCAAGAAAGCAACTATATAAATTATTTTAGTGCACAGAATTTTTAAAGGAATTCTAGAGGAGACGACGTCCAAAATGTTGAGGTGGGTTGTGACTGGCTGGGCGAAGGACTACTGTCTGAAGCTGCAAATCTGCCGGTTGATATATTTGCACAGTCTCTATTCTGCCTTGTGTAACAGCCATTAGACACTAGTTGGGCTTGAAAACAGATGTTTATTTGGAGCCAGTTGGCTCTTGTGTTGCTTTGAATGCACAGGCAGAACAAGTCTTTTTTCCTGGCAATGGTTTTCCGTCGCTGCCCCCAAAGCAGACATTTTGAACGGGCAAGGGGAGTCTTTAGAAAACTGTATGTCTTTAGGAGTGCGTTTGGAACTTGTACTTTGGATATCGCCTCGGACAAATGTAATCACTTTTAGGATTGTCATATGATGATATTTCTACACTTTTAAAGGAAGTTAAGGTCATTTATAGCCATAATAAACATAAAATGATCAGATGCGACTCTTTCTGTT
The DNA here is from genome assembly GCF_965207765.1 of Zootoca vivipara. Taxonomy (NCBI): domain Eukaryota; kingdom Metazoa; phylum Chordata; class Lepidosauria; order Squamata; family Lacertidae; genus Zootoca; species Zootoca vivipara. The sequence goes on from NC_142598.1 coordinate 10,505,378, forward strand.
TCTAGGGGTGTTGTTAAAGGGCTGTTCCGTTATGCAGGCATGGCCAAACTTGGCCCTCCAGATGTTTTGGGACTACAACTCCCACCATCCCTAGCTAACAGGACCAGTGGTCAGGGATGATGGGAATTGTAGTCCCAAAACAGCTGGAGGGCCAATTTTGGCCATGCCTGCCTTATAGCAACTTGAGAGAGAGAAAAATCTGTAATATTGCCATAACTTTTTTTCCCTGCACATACAAGTATGATTTTTCACAGAGGAGCAGATTAACTCAAGGAAAAACCTGAGTAACCTTTGGTAGGTCGCTACAAAAATTGCCTATCTCAGATCCCTTTTGTTCTCTTCTTTATCGACTCAGTGAAAGCAGAACGAAATTTTAGCATTGATAAAAAGATTGCATATGAATTTGTAACCTTTAATAAGTTTATCGAACTATGGAATTAATGAAGACATTCACGCAGAACATTCACAGGGGAACCATAGCTATTTTATAACATCACACTATATGCAAATATTCAGAGCAAATATTCTTTCGGATGCAAACTTATCAGTTATATCATTAAAATCAGTAAGCTCCAGTTTATCGTTTTCTATGCAGAGAATGTTTAGATCAGACAATCAACCTATCTTGGGACATTGTTGACCGTAGATTATTCTTTAGTCTAGAAAACCATTGTTTGCCAGTACAGTTTGTAAGCTTTAAATCAGGCATCCCCAAACTTTGGCCCTCCAGATGTTTTGGAAGACAATTCCCATCATCCCTGACCATTGGTCCGTCCTCTTAGCTAGGGATCATGGGAGTTGTAGGCCAAAACATCTGGAGGGCCGCAGTTTGGGGATGCCTGCTTTAAATGCAGGAACTATATAAAAAATTGTTTCCTCGTTTGGAAAAGCTGCCTAAATTTTCACCTCGAATATTATTTGATACGCATCTTGGTGGCTGAAATTTTCTGTGTCAGAGTGAGCTTGTTTGACGAACTTTACTAAACAGTAAGTACATGCTTGTGTAATTGTTACATGGCCGTAGACTCATACGTCACCTGTTTGTTACTAAGCAACTGAGCCTAGATAGTAAAATCTGCCTGTTTTTAAAATTGTTTTTGGCAAGAGGCTGAGGTTACCCTAGATCAGACATCCCCAAACTTCGGCCCTCCAGATGTTTTGGACTACAATTCCCATCTTCCCCAACCACTGGTTCTGTTAGCTAGGGATCATGGGAGTTGTAGGCCAAAACATCTGGAGGGCCGCAGTTTGGGGATGCCTGCCCTAGATTATGAGGTCCTGGGTGCAGCCTGCTCAGCCCGTATGTAAATCCAGCACTGACCACCAGTGGCATAGCATGGGTTGCCCAGGGCCATGCAGAGGGGGCGAGGGATGGAGGAAAACCGACAATTTTGTACCCGGGACAACTGACTCTTGTGTCGTCCCCCCACACTATGCCACTGCTGACCATGGCAACAGACACAGTCTACTCTCCCCATTTCGCTAGTGTAAAAGAGCTGTCAATGGGGCCCAGTTTTCTTGTGCAATTTCACTTGGTTTCACCTAAGGCAGTGCCACCTCCCAGGTGAGGGGGAGAGTAGGTGACAGTGGGAGCACCAATGGAAAGTGAAATGCCAAAATCCCCTCCCCTTTCATTCTGCCATTGGTGTGGCTCCCCCAGCAGCATTCTCTTGGCCTGGCACCCAGTGCGGGCAACCCAGTTGTGCTTCCCTAAATGTGCTGATTATTATTATTATTAATAATAATAATTTATTATTTATACCTTGCCCATCTGGCTTATTTCCTTGACATCTGACGGGAGGATGTGCCACTACCGAGAAGGCCCTCTGCCTGGTTCCCTGTAACTTGGCTTCTCGCAGCCAAAAGGCCCTCGGTGCTGGACCTCAGTGTCCGGGCAGAATGATGGAGGTGGAGACACTCCTTCAGGTATACTGGGCCAAGGCCGTTTAGGGCTTTTAAGGGCAACACCTTTAAATTTAAGAGCTGAAAGAAATACACTCTCCCTCCCCCCCCCATCCCCAAACCCACCCTAATTGTTGCGGAAGAATCTGGGAAGGGAAACAGCTTCCCTCATTTTAAAAAGCTAACAAGCTTCTAATAGCCACTTTGGGCAATCGGCTTAAGCAGTGATTATGCTCCTGTGGTCTAGGGCTTAAGCGGCTAATCGGCTGCTCTTGAGTCTTAAGGAGCTGGCTCCAGGCTTTGGCAGCAGCTGAATAAAAGTGAATCGGCCCACTGCGGCCTTTGCATTCTGCCTGCCCGCAGGCAACTTGGCTCTGAAGACTGGGGGACTGGTGCTGTTCCCTGAGAGAAGGAAAGCCAGCCTGGACAGGCGAGGCCATTCATCAGGAAGCTGTTCTGTGCAGAAGTCAAGAGACAAGCAGTGTGGCAGACCGCCTGACAGCAAGACGACCTGCAATTTTTTTTTTATTTTTTTTTGCGGCGGCAGCACAAGTCTCTGGGTGGGGTAAGTGTACAGCCAAGAAAGACCTTTTTTAAAAAAGAAAGGAAAAGAAATAAGAGGGTATTGTGGGCAACATCCTCCATTCTTTCAATATATTGATTGATATTGAAATACAAAAATGCAGGTGAAACTCGGAAAATTAGAATATCGTCAAAAAGTGCATTTATTTCAGTAACGCATTTTAAAAGGTGAAACCAATATATGAGATAGATGCATGACATGCAAAGCAAGGTATGTCAAGCCTTTATTTGTTGCAACTGTAATTTATTTGTCGTTAGGCGGGTCAATTATAAATGGAATGTAATTAATGAAATGTAATAGCGTTGTTTATTTTTGTATTATTGTAACTATTTGTTTTATTACTGTGGCATTTCCAAAAGAAAGCATTTGTAAAAATTAAAAGAACATTAAAAAATAAAAAGTTGCATTACTGAAATAAATGCACTTTGACGATATTCTAATTTTCCGAGTTTCACCTGTACATAATCGTTTTATAATATACTGAGATAAAACTGTGTTCTTATACTGTAGGCTAAAGTAGCTAAGTCAGAAGGAAGAGAAGTACAAGGAGAAACTTAACGAAAGAGGGGGGGGGAATGGAAAAGAAAAAGGAAAATCTAAAAGATACAGAAGAAAAAATAATAAAAGGACCAGCCTGCAGCTATATATGATATTCATTCCTTAAGATCCAACCATTCTATCATCTATAAACCAGTATTTTATCAGTCTTCAAATCCAGGTGACAGGCAGTTAAGAGGCAAAAGTGGGTGGGGACACCCCTCCTATTTTTAAATGATCATAAACACTCGCCCCTTCCTCCCAGGGCCCAAACCTTTGGTGGGATACTTTATTGAAAAGCATTCTGAAAGTACACTGGATCACAAATTGGCGTGGCAACAAGCAAGCAACCCCACCATTAATAACTCCACAACGACGGCAGCTTTCACACTGGCCAAGAAAGAACAAACGAAGTATTTTCAGTGTATTTAAATATTTATTAAACTCATTCACGATCTGGGGAAAGACACACACACACCCCAAGGATTTTCATCAAGGAACAGAGAAGAAAACGTTTTATAAAATATAACTTAGTGCAGCTGCAAGGACACAACCTCTCAATGCTCAGGCGTTCACCTGAAGAGCTTCCCAAAACTTGTACAGTATAAGAGAACCAGGTTCTCCCAGATGGTTTTCGGGGGGATAAGTAAACCAGGGGCTATAGATGCATTTCGGTTTATTGCATAACGTTTTCCCCATTGCCAATGTTCCTTTCACAATGCTGCACCTGTCGCGTTCAAGAACCTGCGGCCTTTTGACCAATGTACCAAATTTCATTCACACCACTGGGTGTGACACACTGAATGTCAACGGACAATGTCACTCCTGCACATGAATGCTTCTGTTCCTCAATGCACCCATGAAAATGGTTGGAAAGAATTGTATGCTGGCACAACTACCCCCAAATCTCCTCACTTTAACACCTCTGATCTCCTAAGTTGTTTGGGGTTAGCCCCTCAGAAGTGATTAACACAGAAATAAGCGCTAAACGTCCCCCTACACACTGCTGGACTTCCAGAAGTGTCCATCACATTGTGTGAAAGCTCAGCTATAATACATAACAGCCAGGAAAATGGAAAACTGCTATGTGAACGCAGTCTTAAGACAGCTTCCCCCTGCTGTCCAGGGATTTGCAGCATCTCGTGTTGGCATCTAGAAAATTGAAACTTGGATTGCTGCTATTAACGGGGCTTTGCCTGGATTGCTTGCCTCGCCCAGCAAGGACTAAGCAGCGACTTATGCAAGCATGAAACAGGGGTTCTGCATCAAGGGGGGAGAGGATCCTGCTGTTCCCCGGGCTCCAAGTTGCACTCTTCTCTCCCCCACCTCTGTCCTTACAGAATTTAAAAGGTAAAGGACCCCTGGATGGCTAAGTCCAGCCAGGCGACCCTGAGGTTGCGGCTTTCATCTCGCTTTCAGGCCAAGGGAGCCGGCGTTTGTCCACAGACGGCTGTCCTGTGGCCAGCAGGACCAAACCGCTTCTGGGACACCGTGACGGAAGCCAGAGCACACGGAAACGCTGTTTAGCTGCCCGTCGCAGCAGTACCTATTTATCTACTTGCACTGGTGTGCTTTCGAACTGCTAGGTTGGCAGGAGCTGGGACAGAGCACCGGGAGCTCACAGCATCGCAGGGATTCGAAGCGCCAACCTTCCGATCGGCAAGCCCAAGAGGCTCAGTGGTTCAGACCACAGCGCCACCCGCATTCCAGTTACACAATGGGAGGTGTACTGAGCTTCTAACACCTGAAGCTCAGGGAACATTTTTGACTTCATCAAATGCAGCTCAATTGTTTTATACAGCTGTGGGTTCTCCGGTGGTTTCACCCATGCAAACAGCCCCACCAAGGAAGCTGCTTGCCCCCTCAACCCTGCAGAGCCTAACAGGGGATCACTGGACCACTCTATACACAGGTTAACAAAAAAAGGACAAGAGACACAGCTGGTCATTTCTTTCTCAAAATCCCCAACTGCTTTTGTTCAAAGTAGCACCATTACTGCCCCTTGTCTAGGAAAGTTACTTCCTACTTTGGAATTTGCAAGGCAACCAGAAGCAGAAGAGGACCTATTGAATGAGGCTCAGGTCTGGGCCACTGCTCTGACAAGGTTCAAGCACTGAGCAAGAGGTTTCAGAGGTCTTCCCGTTTCAGTGATCTGTTGCTCTCTGATTTAAAAAGCTAAAAGTATAAGAAAGACATTAAAGCAGCCATTAACAACCCAAAGGAAGTTGAGGACTCTTCATCAGCATGACAAATGAGAAAGGCATTCTTATGTGACAGCAGGATAAATACAGACTGACAGTGCTTGTTATTTTCCCTTCCAGAACCAATTACACTCAAACTTCAGGTTAAGTACGCTTCAGGTTGAGTACTCCGCGGACCCATCATTAATCCACTTTCCATTACTTTCGATGGGAAAGTTCGCTTCAGGTTAAGTACAGACTTCCGGAACCTATTGTGTACTTAAACCGAGGTACCACTGTATTACATTTTACTTCTACAAAAATCTATTCCGTGTTCATTTTAAAGCCCCCAAATTTCTACAGCCAATGACATTGACACAATAATAAACCATTGGGGGCAGTCAGTTCTGCAAAGCTGAGCATTCCAGACATTTAGGCCATTAACACTATTCTTTACAGATGAACACACACAATTCTATCGACCGGCTTGTGCTTTTAAAAATTCAGCTGCTCCATGCAAGGTGGCTAACATGATATAGACAGGAGTATCATTCACAATGCAACAGCAAAAGGAGAGAGAAGGGGATGCAGCAAAGTCATCTCCAACTGCAAAAAACATGATAAAAATCAGGCAAGGTTTGCGGGTCAGTGATAAAACAAGGGAAATACGCCCTCACGTTAAATACGCAAATAAATATTGCAAAAGTTAACCCCCCTTTTGGTTGCATTTCCCCCCACAAACATTTGGGCGCTGCTGCTGAAAGAGCAGTGGTCAAGTATAATTTGCTCAAAGCATCTATGCCGTTGTGGAAATATGAAAAGCTTCATGGAGCAGTGGTTTGCTGGAAGGGAAACAAAACCACAGTCCCTGGCTCAGGCGCCCACGTTCACGGCAAACCGCAAAGGTTTGGTTTACTATGACATGCAAAATGCAGCCTCCGCGTTCAGTCCCCGCTTACTTCAAATTGGGACCGAACTTTAGCTGACCACAGCTAGCTCTCAGGTTTTAACTGCAGAGAATCGGGGAACATCCCAACAGAGAGAGAGAGATGGGACGAGGGAGAAAGCCCAAATCATCAACAACCGTAAGACAATAAACTTATAAATAAATAAGTCATGTATTTTATGAACATTATGTACATACAGAATGCAACGTTTTGTGCAAAGGAAATATATATCTCAAACATTATACATCATTTACATGCTCCACAATCAGAGGAAGTGGTTGGAATCTTTCACAGCTTCAGGCCGAAAGGGTTTTGAGTGCTTTTCCTTGGTATGTAGTGTGCTGTCCCCTCCCGTCAAAGGAAGGGATCTAGATGTGTCAGGCCAAGAAAATAAAGTTGCCATTTGTTATCCTAGGATAGCAGGATAAGTGGGTATTTTCTGCTTGTTCGTTACTGAATTTAGGACGGACTTGAGCTGTGGCAGACATTTGGAATTGTCACCGATTCTACTTCCTTTAAAATGCAAAGATCCTTCATTTGGTGAATGGCAGCCAATGAGCTCAAATTCAGCCCACCTTAGAACATGTGGCGACCTGGCGCTTCCATTCACAAAAGCTTAAAAAGCGTCACATGCAATATATATATATATGTATTTCAACTAAGGTGCAGAATCAGAGCTTAGTGCAACTCTAGAAGGGGGCGGGGGGGGGAGTCCATTTGGCATCTGCCTTACTTAAGAAGCCCTCCGTTAGTAGGAGAAGGGATAAGAGTATACAAAATAAGGCCAAGCTAAGGACAGAAAATTCGTAAAAAATATACCTGGCATAGAGAGGTGCAGTTATAAGGCAACTGTAAACCTGTGACGAAGGTAGAACACACAGGAGAATGGCTTCAATTCCTGATTTCTTGGCCAGCACAATCTATTGCCCTTTCGTTCACCTGCCGGAAGGCACAAAACGGACCAGCACCGAGCAAAATGCAACAACGCCCTTTTCCCCTCCCCAAAGTCAGCCTGCTTGTCTCATTGGTTCAGTTCTTCCCCCCCTCTCACCCTCCTGGCAACACGTGACAAGAGAGCCAAAAGAAAGGAATCAAGTGCAAATACAGGAAAATGCAAGGTTTACAAGCTACACGGGTCACAAAGAGAAACGAGAAGAAATCGAACGAAAGGGGAAGGGGAAGAAGGCTGAAAGAGAACTAGCAGCTTAGGGATCCAGGCAGGAGGCAGGACACCTCCGTGGTGGTGTTGTTGTCCTTCCTTTCTTTGGACGCAAGAGAGCAAAGTCACCGTTTCTTCTATGCGGCACGGATGGCAAAATCCACTCCTAAAATTTTCTCCAGCCTAGCTTGGGAGGGAGGGGCCCAGAGGCTCACGAAGGCAAGGCGAGTTCTCAGCAAAGGCTCATGTTCCTGATCCCCTTCCAAGCTTGCTTCATGTCTGCCTGTTGGGCCTTTGGAGAGAAAAGGCTGGGCACAAAGGTCAGCTTGTGAAGAGGAGCCCGAGACACCCGGGTGTGCATCCGGAGAACAGCCACTGCCTTTGTCAAGTTACCGTCCTTCACGTGTGTGAAAAAAATAGTAAGAAGTGACCCTGCCCCAGATTAAAAATGAGACTCAGAGCACATCAGATGTACCAATGCCGTGGCGGCACAGGATACAAAAATAAATATATTGAAACATTAAAACTCAACAAAGTGGCCCTGGCTCGTCTGCTCTGTCCTGTAAAGACAGCTGCTGACTGGTGTACAGTTTCTTCCTTTAAAAAAAAAGGGTGGAAGGTGGGGGACCGAGGAAGGGGAAAAGGTCCATCGAGTCACACAGGAAGTGGCGTCAGACGGCTGAGAGACAACGGAAGCCAGGGCACGCGTGTTCTCCCAGAAAAGCAGCAGCAAAAGTCTGGAGGGAGGCACTACTTGGAAGTGTTGAGCTGGGCTCACGCTGTGTCGTCTTCCAGGCTGACCATTTGTCTCTGTTGGGGAGAGAGATTTGAAAGGAAGTTACTCAAAGGGCTTAGCTAGGTGGAACAACCGTAGAAGCCAAAATCTCTCTCTCTCTCTCTCTCTCTCTCTCTGTAGAAAGTGCATGTTTGTACTTCCACACCTTTCTCCACAACCGCTTGCCCGATCGCCCTCATATTTGGCCACAACATCAGTGTCACATGTGGGAGGGTAACCATCCACTTACAATGGCCAGATGACACACCTAGCACAGGTAAAAACTTGGATTTATGTATATATATATAAATTGCGCCCTCCAGTGGACATCCAACAAACAAAGGACAAACATACTCCCACAATCCCTCATGCCCCAGAGACCACGCCTCCAGCAGGGTTTACATACCACCTCTACTTTGCATCCTACAAACTAGGCCTCGGCTCTACTCTACAGGCTAGACCTCGGCTCCACTTTACATCCTACAGACTAGGCCTCGGCTCCACTTTACAGACTATCCCAAGTGGAGCCCTGGGTGGGGGGGGGAGGGGCCCGAATAGGTAATGGGCTGACTCAGGGTGGGGGAAGTCACAGGGATGACCCGGGGTGGGTGGGTGGGGGATGAGATACCTCATGGGTTGCTACAGGATGGGAGTAATCAGAGGGATGAGGCACAACAATGGGTGTGTGTGGAAAAAACACAAAGTCCAAGGGGGGAAGGACACATCCTCCCCTTTTCCTGGGAAACAAGGACCCTGAGTCAGGCACAGCAACACGTGCCCGGGCCAGATAGTTAAGGATAAAAAGTGAGCCAGCTGATTGAGGAGAGAAACAGAAACCAACTTACTCAAGAAGACAGTGTTCAGTGTTTGGCGGTCTCTCAAAAGAGTCATCTTGTAGTAAGGTTAATGCTTACTGGGAAATGATATACAGACGTACCTTGGAAGTCAATCGGAATCCGTTCTGGACATTCGTTCGACTTCCAAAATGTTCGGGAATCAAGGCATGGCTTCTGATTGGCTGCAGGAAGCTCCTGCAGCCAATCAGAAGCAGCGGAAGTCGTGCCGGACGTTCGGGTTTCAAAGAACATTTGAAAACCGGAACAATCCCTTCCGATTTCCGATCGCCCGGGAGCCAAAATGTTCAGCAACTAAGGCGTTTGAATTCCAAGGTACGACTGGACAATGAATTGAAAAGGATGTTCAAAGTAACTTTTATAAAAACAACAACAACCCAGAAGCTTTTCTTTGGGGAGTTATAGGGACAGAACTAAATTGTATAGAAATTTATTTATGTATGCTACTACAACACCAAGAATGCTACTTGCCCGAAAGTGGAAAGTCCCAGTAAAGGAAGAATGGATACGAAAACTTATGGAATATGCAGAAATGGTGAAACTTACCGGAAAAATCAAGATAAAAAAACTTTTTATAAAAGAATGGAAATGGCTTATTGATAAAAACATTAGCAGGATTATTGTAATAACCTGCAGTTTCATAAGAGTATATATCATAAGAGTATATATTTACGGTAGATAATTAAAAGGGCAAGTTAAATGAATTTGGATATGCAGAAGATATTTGAAAAAATAAATTTAAGGAACAGCAGAAAGAAGGGGAAGGAAGTCAAACTTTGAAATGTTAAATTGATTGAAATGTATAAACTTGAAAAGTATAAATAAAAAGTTTTTTTTAAGAGCAGGGGGGAAAGGAGTCGTCTTGACAGACCCTGAAAATTCACATTATGGATTTCTACAAACAATGAGCATGTACTCATGCTACTTTTGCACAGGGGGCGTTCCTGAAGGGTACTGTTCTTCCGTGCACACCATGTTACAATGATCAGCCATGGCGGGAAGGAATGGGCGCAGGAGGGCTTAAGGAGCGAGGCAGGAAGAGAATGACTTGGGACCCCCACTAAAATCAAAGAACACAAAGCACCCACCACCAGAAGTACAGAAAACTGCAAAGTTCCCACCCTTCTGAACGTCAGCTTACCGACGGGTATGTGTACCCCTCCTGGCTCCGGCAGATGTGAACTTCGTCCTCCGTCGTTTTCTGATAGACAGGGTTGTCAAAATTGATGCTGTTGATGTTCTTCAGGCGCCAGTTCTTCCAAACGAGGAAACCCCCAAAGGAGATTAAACAAAGCAGCACTGGGGGGGAAAAGAAATCCCAGAAAGCAGGGCGTTATTTTAAACCAACCTCTCCGAACTGCTCAGACCACTGACGAGGGTGGTGAATATAGCACTATCTATGTGCGTGGGGCTTCACAAAGAACGTATGACAGGCCTGTACCCCAAGAGGCTTACAATCCAAGTACAGTCATACCTCTGGTTACGTTCGCTGCGGGTTGCGTACATCATGGGATACGAACGCGCCGAACCTGGAAGTACCGGAACAGGTTACTTCCGGGTTCGGCAATTTGCGCATGCGCAGAAGCGCCAGGAGTGCCTGGCATGCTATGGTCCGTGGGGTCACAAAGAGTCGGACGCGACTAAACAACAACAAGAAGAAGCGCCAAATTGCACGACGAGCATGCACAGATTCGGCGCTTCAGGTTGCGAATGGGGCTCCGGAATGGATCCCGTTCGCATCCAGAGGTACCGCTGTACGCTATACAGTATACACACACCTGAGAACTGCCATCAAGGAAATTAATAGAGAATAAAATACAGTGGTACCTCTACTTACGAATAACTCTACTTACGAATGGAGCTCCGTCCGCCATCTTGGATGCGGTTTAGATAGGATTTTTTTCTACTTACGAATTTTTAGATAGGGTTGCTTCGACTTGCAATTTTTTTTATCCCAATGCATTCCTATGGGATTCGACTTACAATTTTTTTCGACTTACAAATGTGTGTTCGGAACGCATTAAATTCGTAAGTAGAGATACCACTGTATGCACCATGACTTACTTGCTACACCAATATTATATTTAGTTCAAGAGCATCCTGAGGACTACTGATTTGGGCTTCTGCCTTGCCTGCAACTATTTATTATTATTATTATTATTGTTGTTGTTTTTATTACAATTACATTTATTGATTGATTGAATTTATATACCACCCCATAGTGGGGTTCACAGAATAAAATCAAGATATAAAACCACAAAGTTAATAAAATAAAAACAACAACCCAATAGCCCCCCTCCCCCCCCCCCGGACACACACACACAAAAACATTTTAAATCTGAAGAAGTGTGCATGCACACAAAAGCTTATACAAAGAACAAACTTAGTTGGTCTCTAAGGCGCACTGGACAATTTTTTTATTTTATATATCGACATTTTAAAAGGGCATAGGATGTAAATCAGATCAACCAAAGGCCTGGTTAAAAAGGAACATTTTCGCCTGGCAAGGAACTTACCCAGTGGTAGGACGATCGAGAGCGCTGGGGGACCCCCTTGCCTTGCCCTGTCTGTTTCAGCAGCAATGCCGTTTCGCGCTGGGGAATAGAGGAAACTTAAAATTAAGCCCTCTCCAGTCTGGAATATCGCTAAAGATGCAGAGGGAAAGGAAGGGGCAACAGGAGAGGAGGAGGAGGAGAAGCTGCGCTCAAGTTAAGTTCTCCTATGTGCATGGCACTTTGCACTCAGGTGCAAAGGGAGCCTTAATGGGAGTGTCACACACTCGGCGCAACTGGCTGAAACTTAAGCCGCTTACCTTGCTGTGACAGGGTGACCATGGGAGGAGTGGTTTGCTCAGAGATGCCTGGGATAAGTTTGCTCAGAATGGTGGCGGCAGCGGCAGGCAGGCGTTCGGTTTCCTGCCTCGGGGCACCGGTTGTGGTGAGCAGCCGGCCCAAAGGTGTGGTTCTCAAGGGAGGCTGCCGAGTTGTTGTGGCAGCAACGGAAGCAGGAGCATCGGGAACAGTGTCTGGGTGGGGAAGACGACAACATATCAGTTCTCTCTCCAAATACACACTTTTGCAGTCATACCTTGGATCCTGAACACCCTGGAACTCGGATATTTTGGCTCCCGAATCCCGCAAACCCGAAAGTGATTGTTCCGATTTGTGAACGTTCTTTTGGAACCCAGGCTTCCGCGATTCAGTTTCCGAACATTTTGAAAGTCGAACGGACTTCCGGAAAGGATTCTGTTCGACTTCCAAGGTACCATTGTACAGTGGTACCTCCGGTTGCGGACCTAATACGTTCCGGGGTGCGGTTCGCACCCCAAAAAGTCCACAACCTGAGCGGAGATAGAGCGCATGCGCAAAAGAATGATTCTGTGCATGCGCAAAGCGCACACAACGCTTCTGTGCATGTGCGAAACACACAGAACACTTCTGCGCATGCGTGGGCAGTGGAACCCGGAAGTAAACACTTCCGGGTCCGCCACGTTCGTATCGTGAAAGAACGCAACCCGCAGCAGACGCAGCCTGAGGTATGACTGTACAGTACTTGTTTTGTGGAAATGGGGATAGTCTCTCTGCAGCCAATCAGAAGCCACTATTTGGTTTTCGAACATTTTGGGAGTTGAACGGACTTCCAGAAAGGATTCCATTCGACTTCCAAGGTACAACTGTACTCATTTTGTGGAAATGGGGGTAGTCTGTCTGTCTCTCTCTCTCACACACACATACACAGATATTTTGTACCCTGGCTGCCAGCTGCTCCCTACACAAAGGCTCGTTTCACCCATTTTGCCCGCTTACCTGTGCTGCAACTTCTCATGTCTGCGGCCAGGTGCATGCCATCAGGACAGGTGCAGGTGTACTTGGCAGAGTGAGCAGTGATTTGTGGGGCAGGGAGACAGAGGTATTGGCAGCCTCCATTGGGAATTCCATTCTTCTCACACCAGTTGACACCTGTTAAAAGAAAAAAAAGTTGTACAAAGGAGACTCGGGATGGCAGAAGTGCCTGCTCAAGTCTTCACCTTCATGAACACAGGAAGAATTCAAGGGGAGCCAGAGATTATCCTCACTGAATGGCATCTCAAACTGTCAGGCGGCAGAGGAACCAACCCCCCGGCAGGTCGCCAGGAATGGACAAGACAAGGAAAAGTCCTTACCATCTGCTTTTATTCAGTATGCACAGAGAGAGGCTTGCGAATGCAGCCTCTTGGAATTACGGTGTTGCTCCGAGTGAATCTCCACCCCCTCCACCTCTCCCACTTCCTCAGGATACATTGCTACGGGTGCTGAAAATTGCCCTCTGCCTTTGAGCTTTTTGCTCTCCTACTTTTCAAGGCATGCCGTGTTCTGGGAGAGGGGCGGGGATCTGGAATGCTTTCTAAAGACAGTGAGTCTGCCAGCTGTTGCTCCCCTAGTGCTTCTTCTTCTTCTTCTTCCTCCTCCTCCTCCCCCCCATTATTTCCCAGGTTTTCCCCTCATCTGCCTCTGAGCTGTGACCTCCCTCAAACCCCTGTCGCAATTCTGAACTGTCCCCTTCTCTGAAAGGGTCAAGGCAGCCTCCACCATTCCTCCTCTGCCCAGCCCCTGACACAAACACTGCACCTTCCCATTCAGTGGGAGTCCTCCAAGACAGAGCAAAAACCACCACCGCTAATAGCAATGGGGCGAAAGCTGTCTAAAGGGCTCTCCTTTTTGGCAGATGAGCAGAGATGGAGTGAAGCGGGCCAAGGGCTGGAGGCAGATGCTGCCACCCAGGGGGGAATTGAGAAAGACAGCTTAAATAGCCCTGCCTTCTGCAGGAAGTGGAAGAAGCCTATACATGGCTGTTCTCCTCCACTGCAGGAAAATAGGGGGTTTTCCCTGGCGGCAGAGGCATAGCTGCCAAGTCTCCCGTATTCTCCGGGAAATCCCTGTTTTTCCAGCTGTTCTTAGCTGAAAAAATGGATTTTTTTGTTTCCCCCCGGTTTATTCTGGCGTGGCGGCCATTTTGGAACAGGGCGGAGCATGCTCAGAAGCAACTTTTGATGCTGCTCTGCCCAGTTCCAAAATGGTTGCAGTGCGACTTCTGGTGCGACGGCCATTTTAGAACTGGGCAAAGCAGCATCAAAAATCACTTCTGAGCATACTCCGCCCAGTTCCAAAATGGCGGCAGCGCTACTTCCGGTCTGCTACTTCCGGCCCGGTCCCTTATTTCTCGGACAGCAACTTGGCAAGTATGGGCAGAGGGCAGCGTGCTAAATTGCTTATCGTCAGCACAAGCGCTGCCCTCACCTTACTGTCCAAAAAGTACAGTGGTGCCTCGCTAGACGAATTTAATTCGTTCCACGGGTCTTTTCTTATAACGAAAAAATTCGTCTAGCGAGTCCCATGGGAATGCATTGAATTTTTTTTCGAATTGTTTTTTGCCCATAGGAACGCATTAATTGAATTTCAATGCATTCCTATGGGAAACCGCGATTCGCTAGACGAAAACGCATTCGTCTAGCAAGGCATTCTCCGCTCGAAAAATCCTTTCGTTAAGCGGAAATTTCGTTAAGCAGGGCATTCGTTAAGCGAGGCACCACTGTACATGGCAAAAGAAAAAAGGTCTGGGGAAGGGAGAGGAAAAATGCATTTAGGCGGTCATGATCAAATACCTTTTGGCTGCCGTACAGAATGAAACAATGTCAGATCCTGGGGTGAATACAGGTCCCCTGCGACCTTGACGATATCGGAGCCGGTCAGGCGGTTGGCGCTGAAAATGGCTTCATTCATGACATCTGTCCAAAACACTTTATCCTGGGTGAAGATTCAGTGGTTCGTTTTTAAACGCAATTCATTGGTTTTCAACAGTAACACCGTGAATATAACCCCCCCCCCAAAAAAAAACCACCCCGCAAAGCAACACATGGGTAACACATTATTGGCTTGTCAGCTCAAAAAGTAACACTAAGATGCATGCATGATAGGTTCACAGATTAATTAGTCCTCTCGATAGAGATATGCATGCGCTATAGAGCGCTGCAGTAGCAGTGCCGACTTATTGATGTGATCAATAAACAAAGACGACGTGTCTAAAAATTTCTCTCTCTTTGCCTGTCCACGGGAAACTCTGCTGTGTCGAGTCAAGCGTTCAGAAAGCGCCGTTTCCCATACACGTGCATACTAGGAATGCAAAGTTAAGATTTTTCTCCTGTTTTCCACCTGGCAGCTACCCCCATCATGACAGCAGCTAAGAGGAGAGAGATTTGAGAGTTTGAGATGGAATCTCAGGGCTGGAGTTGCTCTCAAATATGCCAAAAGTCCTGGTTAAGGATCCAGAAATCTAATTATGATTGATTGTAATAGAAATTTCAGAGAAAACACTTTGCCAAAATGGATGAATCGGGACACAGTCCCAAGAGCCGATATTTAAGGAGGAATTAATTAATTAATACCCTGCCCACTCTGGGCGGCTTCCAGCAAAATATTAAAATACAATAATTCAAATATAAAAAGCTTCCCTAAACAGGGAACTTGATGGATTCTCCTCTCTGGGAAATTTTTTTTAGCCATTGCGGTCAAAGTCTATGTTGGACTCGTTCAGAAATAACTGCAACTGCTCAGAACACTCCTGTCAAGGAGATGAGTCAGAAGCAGCTATTCCAATACCATAATCCTGGGATTCAAGGCTAAAGAAACCAGTTCGGACAGAGGGAATGGTTCATCTGGGGAAAGGGAGAGACCAATCGCTTACATTTATGCTTCTAGCAGGAAGGAGGGATGCACCAGAGAAAAGACTCAAGAGATGCAACTGCTACAGTCTTAAGACAGTGTACCCTAACCGTTTGCCATTCCTGGTGCTCTCGGCCATTTCTGAATCTGCCTCACCTCAAAGACTGTGATGGCAAAAGGATGAGCCAGCTTGTCCTCATTCACAAGGATGGTCTTTCTGTTTCTCCCATTCACATCTATGCTGGAGATGGAGTGGAGCTTTGAGTCTACCCAGTAGAGGCGCTGGTTGGCCAGATCTAAAGACAGAAGGGCAGAAGGTGTCAAAAGTGTCACATGACCAGACACCTGGTCATATGAAAGGGAGCAAGCCAAGCATAAAGGTAGTGCAGAACAGAGAACAAGACACTTTGGGCCAAGAGGGGTTGTAAGTTAGCACTGCATCCCCAAACACCTTTGATACTTGCAACAAACTACAGCATACAGCTTTCAGATGAGAAGGGTTCCACAAACCCTCCAAATCAGGCTGCTCTGCTTTAGTTAGACCCAAGTGCCATCCCATTCCCAAGAAGGTGTTCTTGGCTTTTGGTCTGCTGGATTTCAGAAACTTTTTATCCTAACAATTTCTCAAGAGCGCTTTTGGTTTCTTGCCATTGTTTAGAACTCTGCCCCTCAAAAGCCAGGCCTACAAGGGGGAAACGGGTGGTGATCATAGCTGCTAAGTTATCCCTTTTTTACAGGGATTTTCCCTTATGCTGAATAGGCTTCCTCGCGAGAAAAGGGAAAACTTGGCAGCTATGGTGGTGATCTGCACTCAAAAACATAACTGATCACCTTAATTACCTTTAGTTTTAACAACTATATAGGTAAAGGTAAAGGGACCCTTGACCATTAGGTCCAGTCGTGACCGACTCTGGGGTTGCGCGCTCATCTCGCATTATTGGCCGAGGGAGCCGGCGTATAACTTCCAGGTCATGTGGCCAGCATGACAAAGCCGCTTCTGGCGAACCAGAGCAGCACACGGAAACGCCGTTTACCTTCCCGCTGTAGCAGTTCCTATTTATCTACTTGCATTTTGACGTGCTTTCGAACTGCTAGGTTGGCAGGAGCTGGGACCAAGCAACGGGAGCTCACCCCGTCACAGGGATTCGAACCGCCGACCTTCTGATCAGCAAGCCCTAGGCTCAGTGGTTTAACCACAGCACCACCTGGGTCCCTAACAACTTAAAGGGAAATTCTCACTGCACCTTTTCTCCTTGTGCACAACCCCCCCAAAACATTTGTGAATCCAACTCAGGAGCTTCAGATATTCTTAGGACCAGAGGTTGTTCTGTCCAGCACTCCCCTCCTGTCCTCGCCTGGCTCCTGTGTTTGTGAATGTGCTGCCTGACTCCATCACTACAACTGAGTCAAGGAGGACGACAACACTGCATAGTAAAGGTAAAGGGACCCCTGACCGTTAGGTCCAGTCGCAGAAGACTCTGGGGTTGCGGCACTCATCGCGTTATTGGCCGAGGGAGCCGGCGTACAGCTTCCGGGTCATGTGGCCAGCATGACAAAGCCGCTTTCTGGCGAACCAGAGCAGCACATGGAAACGCCGTTTACCTTCCCGCCAGAGTGGTACCTATTATCTACTTGCACTTTGAGGTGCTTTCGAACTGCTAGGTTGGCAGGAGCTGGGACCGAGCAACGGGAGCTCACCCCGTCACAGGGATTCGAACCGCCGACCTTCTGATCGGCAAGCCCTAGGCTCAGTGGTTTAACCACAGCACCACCTGGGTCCCTAACAACTTAAAGGGAAATTCTCACTGCACCTTTTCTCCTTGTGCACAACCCCCCCAAAACATTTGTGAATCCAACTCAGGAGCTTCAGATATTCTTAGGACCAGAGGTTGTTCTGTCCAGCACTCCCCTCCTGTCCTCGCCTGGCTCCTGTGTTTGTGAATGTGCTGCCTGACTCCATCACTACAACTGAGTCAAGGAGGACGACAACACTGCATAGTAAAGGTAAAGGGACCCCTGACCGTTAGGTCCAGTCGCAGAAGACTCTGGGGTTGCGGCACTCATCGCGTTATTGGCCGAGGGAGCCGGCGTACAGCTTCCGGGTCATGTGGCCAGCATGACAAAGCCGCTTTCTGGCGAACCAGAGCAGCACATGGAAACGCCGTTTACCTTCCCGCCAGAGTGGTACCTATTATCTACTTGCACTTTGAGGTGCTTTCGAACTGCTAGGTTGGCAGGAGCTGGGACCGAGCAACGGGAGCTCACCCCGTCGCGGGGATTCGAACCGCCGACCTTCTGATCAGCAAGCCCTAGGCTCAGTGGTTTAACCCACAGCGCCACCCGCGTCCCACGCACTGCCTTGTAGTGGGAGGCTAATCCAGCCCGAGAAAGCGAACTTTGTAGCAGCACAGAAGCGGGAAGAGAGAGATCAGTCTCGAAAAAGCCCCACATTTGAACGAAAAAGCAAGTCCCTTTGGATCGAGAGCCAACAGAGCCTCGTCTCCCTCCAGCCTGCTTTCGTTATTGTCTTCCCTGAGCTATGCAGAGCTTACCTAGAGTTATTCCGTTAGGCCAAAGAATGCCTTCTTTCACCAGGGGG
This sequence comes from Zootoca vivipara, assembly GCF_965207765.1. Lineage (NCBI taxonomy): Eukaryota > Metazoa > Chordata > Lepidosauria > Squamata > Lacertidae > Zootoca > Zootoca vivipara. The sequence continues at coordinate 10,523,612 of NC_142598.1, forward strand.
AAGCTGTCCACCCCATTCAGACCACTTTTGGCAATCTTTGCAGACGTTCCCCAGTCAGCCCAGTACATAAACCTAGCATGAGAAGGGAGAAACAAACACACAATTTAAGCCAACTCTTGCAGAACAACATTGTTCCTGGGGAGTTGACCGTAAGCCCCTCCTCCTCAATGGACAGCACACCTGGCCAAGGACCCCCCCCTTTTTTTATACAAATTTATTTGGTTTTTCAAATCAAAACTTGACAGAGATATATCAAACGTAATAAAAACAAGATTCCTAGGATCCAGAATCTTCTGGACTTCTATCCTCCCCTTTGTGGGTTCTGTTATTAATCATTTCCTCCTGCATCTTTTATAATACTACAAATCCTTTACCTCTTCCATTAAGTCCAGAATTCACCCTTATAAACTGCAAGTGTTATTCCAATCCTACTAACAATTTTAACTGCTTACAATGGCCTTTAAGATAAGTTATAAAAGTTCCCCATTCCTTATAAAAATTTTGGTCCTCCTGATTTCTAACGCTTCTGGTCATTTAAGCCATTTCAGCATAGTCCATCAACTTCACCTGCCATTCTTCTTGATAGGGACTTTTATCTTCTTTCCATCTCTGGGCCAGTAACATCCATGCAGCCATGGCTGGATGCTTAGACTATGTATGTAGGGCAAAGCCCCTCTCTTGTCCCAAAATGTCATGCTTCTTTTGACCATGGAGAGCATCTTCAGGAAGCCACAGCCAGCACTATTCTTTTAAAGACAACATTGCCCTAAAATGCTGTCCGATGCACTGAGCTATCTTTGTATACCCAGTTCGGCGTTGCCTGTGTTAGGCATGGGGACCTGGGGAGTCCTCCAGATGCCACTGGATTCCCCAAATCTCATCAGCCCCAGACAGCATGGGTAAGAACCCAGAGAGTATGGGAGTTGTAGCCTTGTAACATCTGCAGAGCCAAAGCTTTGCCATCCTTTCTCTAAAACCCTGGGCAGTGAAAAGAGGAGTCTTTTCTCAGCCTAATCTAGAGATGCCAAGGATTGGATCTAACGATTCCCCTTACTAATCCACTGCTGAGGTCCCATCTCAAAGGCCAGCCTCATTCACACATATTTTTTGCCTCTCGCTAGGGCATGTCCCTAGAAACAAGAGCCCAGTTCCTCAACAGACTCAGCAAATCTCCGCAGCGTCTCCGAAACACTTAAGGCAGCACATACCCGTGGACGGGATCCACCACAATGGCACACGGCTTGGCGTCAACTTCCTTGATCAGGGTCCTCCTCCTCAAGCCTTCACTGCTGGCCACGGAGATTGTGCCCAGGGCAGAATCAGCCCAGTAGATGTTGCTGTGCACCCAGTCCACAGCGAGGCCGTCTGGGTATTTGATGCCGCTGTCGATCACAGTGGCGTGGTGAGAGTGGTTGTCCGCTTTGTCGATTGGGGTGCTGCAGACATCACAAAGAAACAAAGAAGTCCCATTGAAAGGAATGAAGGCAAGAGAGAGGGGCATTAGGGCGATGACTTTTTTACAGCCTCATTTCCCTGTATCATAATTTGATGAGCTTTCATTAAAGATTAGATAAAATCTTACTTTCAAAGAGATTTGATTTTAAAAAAACCTCACGCACAAAATGATTTTTTAAAAAATTATTAAGTGGTTTTTTGACCATTTTGGAAGTCACTGTAAGCAGATATAAAATTGAACCCAAGCTTTAGAGTCACATATATGCAACATTATATAGGGCCATCAAACACACAAGGAAGCTTTTTTTAGCTGCAGTAACAGTATAGACGCCGCTAGAGGGCGATGTTTTGCTACCTCTCCTGTAGGTTCTTTCCCCAGCATGCCTGGCAGGGTCTGCTGGCTGAGTTTTGAGGTCCCCAAAAGGGGCTTTTACCTTGCGCAGGTGTGACATTTGTATACCCCATGTTGCTAAGAACGCTCCCCGTTGTGGAATGTGGCGTTGTGTCCGAATTTGATACGAAATATATATAGAATTGTTAATACAATTTTATGAAATGGTAAAACGGCATACAAAAAATTTTTTTTTAAATTGTTTGTGCGTGACCTTTTTAAATATTTCAATGGAATATACCTCATTTTAGTCATTAATAGGCAAAAGTTCATCCATTTGTGCTACAGGACATAATTTTTGAGAAAAGAAATTGAAAAAGTCATCACCCTAGGGCAGGCATAGGCAACCTTGGCTCTCCAGATGTTTTGGAACTACAACTCCCATGATCCCTGACCACTGGCCCTGTTAGCTAGAGGGATCATGGGAGTTGTAGTTACAAAACATCTGGAGAGCCAAGGTTGCCTATGCCTGCCCTAGGGGGTCATACTTCATGGGCTGCAGAATTCCTTGCAGGACTGGTTTCCTCTAAGTAGTAGGTGTATTTTGAATCACATCTGTGCCCAGATGCGATTTAAAACGCAAGTACTACGGAGCCCTGCCAGTTCCAGCCCGCAGTGCACACATTTCATCTATTTTTACCTGTATATTTTTTTCTGAGAGCTGTCAGACCAGTAGAGTTTGTTGTTGGCTATCTCCATATCTAAAGCCACTGCGTTTTTGAGACGGGGGATGAGGCTGCTGTACTCGCTGCGGTCGAGAGTCATCTTCCTGACCTCATGGCGATTGGTGAAGAAGAGATATGCAATGGTGCCTGGGGAAAAGGAGCAAGAAAAGGGATATTGGGAACCCTGTGGCTTTTAAACCTGCTCTCAGCAACTAAGCGGAAGAAAAGGTCTCCAGGAAGAATCATTACAATTCAATAAGCGGATTTTCCCAGCGTCCAAAGTTCACTAAATAAATAGCTGTTTAATACACATTCCAATTGTCCATGCTCTCAAGCCGTTTCACAAGACAGGGTGGATAAAAATTGGTTTCTTTAATCGGATTTTTTTAAATTTAAGTCAGATTTTTTAAAATTTAAATTGGACTTTTAAAATAAAATGCTTTTGGAGGAAAAATCTTTCTGAAAATAGTTTTCTATTCAAGTTACATTATAGTCCAAAGGCTATTCATCAGGAAATAAGGATTTGTTTTAAGGTTTTCATGTGTGCTAAAACTAGTCTAAGGTGTGTGGTTGTGGTTGTTGTTTTAAAAAATAAATGTTTAACTACATCAGTTAACAAACATGGATACATATGCTATAATGTTATTGTTTTGGTTAAATAAATTGTTGAAATTGGTATGAAGGAAATGATTATTTTTCTCTTGCCAATAAAGTACAGCAGAAAATATAAACAGTTAACTTACTAAACCTCACAATAATTTTATTAATTATCTATCTATGTATTTCTCTTAGTAGTGTATAACCAAGTCAGTAATGCTTGATATAACTGTAAAAACTACTCTGAAAATTTATTATTCCAAAAATGAAACCTTCATCTGGTTGTAAATATTAAGGTTATACCAGCAAGAATGTCTTTCTGGGGGAAAATATCAAGTCTTACTGACCGGTGATTTAAATCCAACCCATCTTGTCACAAGTTAAAAAAGCATCTTACACTATAATGGACCTAATAAAAAGGAAGGGGGGGAGGAAAAGAATTAATTTCAGGTCTCCAATATTACATAAAAAGGAAGGAACTGCAAAAACAAGATTCTGGGGCTGAATGTATTCCCGGGGAAGGGCGGATCCTGCAGGTACCCTAACCTTTTTGCTACCACCCTGCAATGGTTACAGTGATACTCTAGTGTAGAACATTCCCAAGACTTACCAATGGCTTTGCAGGCCTTTGTGGCAGGGTCAATCTGATAGCCTTCATTACATTCACACTTATAGCTTCCTTTCAAGTTCACGCAGATTTGGCTACAAGTATCAGGGTTGAGACACTCATCGATATCTAGGAAAATCAAGAGGATGATACTCATCGCCTGAAGTTGGGTAACGTACGACAATACATTTGGTCTCCGAGGATCAAGTAAGTTTGCTCAACTGCGGTCAACCTGCCACTTGCCTGGAACCTCCCAAACAAAGAGGAGCAGGAAGTATCCCATAATGGTCTTGGGCAGGCATCCCCAAACTTTGGCCCTCCAGATTGAGGTTGAATCCTGACAAGACAGAAGTACTGTTTTGGGGGGACAGGCGGGTGTGGGGGACTCCCTGGTCCTGAATGGGGTAACTGTGCCCCTGAGGACCAGGTGCGCAGCCTGGGAGTCATTTTGGACTCACAGCTGTCCATGGAGGCGCAGGTTAATTCTGTTTCCGGGGCGGCTGTCTACCAGCTCCATCTGGTACGCAGGCTGAGACCCTACCTGCCCACAGACTGTCTCTCCAGAGTGGTGCATGCTCTAGTTATCTCCCGCTTGGACTACTACAGTGCACTCTACGTGGGGCTGCCTTTGAAGGTGACCCAGAAACTACAACTAATCCAGAATGCGGCAGCTAGACTGGTGACTGGGAGTGGCTGCTGAGACCACATAACACCGGTACCGAGAGATCTGCATTGGCTCCCAGTACGTTTCCAAGCACAATTCAAAGTGTTGGTGCTGACCTTTAAAGCCCTAAACGGCCTCGGTCCAGTATACCTGAAGTAGCGTCTCCACCCCCACTATTCAGCCCAGACACTGAAGTCCAGCTCCAAGGGCCTTCTGGCAGTTCCCTCACTGCAAGAAGTGAGGCTACAGGGAACCAGGCATAGGGCCTTCTCGGTAGTGGCACCCACCCTGTGGAACGCCCTCTCATCAGATGTCAAGGAAATAAGCAGCCATCCTATTTTTAAAAGACATCTGAAGGCAGCCCTGTTTAGGGAAGTTTTTAATATTTAATGCTGTATTGTTTTTAACACTCGATTGGGAGGCACCCAGAGTGGCTGGGGAAACTCAGCCAGATGGATGGGGTATAAATAATAAATGGTGGTGGTGGTGGTTGTTGTTGTTGTTGTTGTTGTTGTTGTTGTATCTTGCCTGCCTCTTTCTTACAGAGGTGAGACAACGCAAGGCTTTGCCAACGGCATGTTCATCTACAACAGGCACCCCCAAACTCCAGCCCTCCAGATGTTTTGGACTACAATTCCCATTTTCCCCAACCACTGGTCCTGTTAGCTAGGGATCATGGGAGTTGTAGGCCAAAACATCTGGACGGCCGCAGTTTGGGGATGCCTGATCTACAACTTCAGGAACCACAATCGCAGACACCCTTTCGGAAAGGACTAATTTTTCAACCTGGGACTGTGGCTAGATGGACTTGGCCAGATCACCAAGCCTTGCTTTCCCCCCCAAAAAAACCATATCATGATAAACACAGTAACCTCCCTGACTCCCATTAACTTTCAACCAGATGACAGATATGCATGACCACATTTTTCCGTGTATAAGATGCCCCCAAGTATAAGACGCCCCTAGGGTTGCCAGACTCAATAGAGGACAAGGATTCTGTGCCTTTAATTGCCCTGCTCTCTTTTGAGTCTGGAAACCTTAAAGAGAAACCAGCAGACCCTTTGCTTGGAAATTAAACAAAGGGTCTGCTGGTTTCTCTTTAAGGTTTCCAGACTCAAAAGAGAGCAGGGCAATTAAAGGCACAGAAGTCCTGTCCTCTATTGAGTCTGGCAACCCTAGACGCCCCCTATTTTGGGGGGACTCCAAAGAAAACACCCCTCAGTACTACCCGTGTATAAGACAAGCCCCAATTTTAAACCTAATTGTGTGTTTTTTAAAAAAAACCCTAGTATTATCCACGGAAAAATACATTAATTACAGGTGCATTAAGAAAGCTGTTGTGGAAAGAGGAAGAAAACTCTCCAATTTACCTTCACATTTTCTTTGGTTAATCAGCTGGAATCCCTCAGGGCATAAACACTCGTACCCAATTTTGAGATCGTTGCATATGTGGGAGCAACCACCCTTATTATCCAAACATTCATTTGTTCCTGGAAGGGGATAACAAAGAGCATATAATGGTGCTATTCTTAGAGAATGAATGAATGAATGAATCTTTTATTTGCATCAGCCATAGCAATAAAACAACAATATACAAAGAATAGAAATAAAAAGTCAATTATATAAAAGACATTTTGGGGTTTTGAATCAATAGTCAAATAGTCAAATGGTGGAAATCTTATTTTGATTGCCCCAGCTAAAAACCTTGCAATGTTTGTCACCTGCTCATCTTGATCTGCCAAGAGAAATGACACTGCGGCAGTGGGTTGGGCGACCCGGAATGGATAATTAAAGAGGGGTGATAATCTCATTCCTCAAGTCTTTATAAAGAGTGCAGACCAGAAGGGACTTGGGACTCCCATCTCCACAGGGACCTAAGTGTTTTTCGTGTGGAATCTGCTGGAATCGTGCCTCTAATATTCTTAGAGAAATTGCTTATGGTCCTAACAAGACTTGTACAAAACAAAGAACATTGACTCCCCCCCCCCAAAAAAAGATTGATAAAAGAATGCCATTTACGCAAAGGCCTCCCATCAGTGAGCATTTATGCTGGGTTAGGTAGGGTGGACCTTGTATATTACCCTTAGCTCACCATCGATATCTAGTGTCACATTTGTAGAATGCACTTAAAACGTTATAAAGGTAAAGGACCCCTGGGCGGTTAAGTCCAGTTAAAGGCAATGATAGGGTGCGGCGATTATCTTGCTTTCAGACTGAGGGAGCCGGCATTTGTCCACAGGCAGCTTTCAGGGTCACGTGGCCAGCATGACTAAACTGCTTCTAGTACAATGGGACACCGTGACGGAAATCAGAGCGCACGGAAACACCATTTACCTTCCTGCCACAGTGGTACCTATTTATCTACTTGCACTGGCGTGCTTTCAAACTGCTAGGTGGGCAGGAGCTGGGACGGAGCAACAGGAGCTCACTCTGTTGCGGGGATTCGAACTGCTGGCGTTCCAATCGGCAAGCCCAAGAGGCTCAGACCGTAGCACCAACCATGTCCCACCTAAAACATATTTGCAGCTGTATATGTTTATGGGATGCAGGTGGCGCTGTGGGTTAAACCACAGAGCATAGGGCTTGCTGATCAGAAGGTCGGCGGTTCGAATCCCTGCGATGGGGTGAGCTCCCGTTGCTCGGTCCCAGCTCCTGCCAACCTAGCAGTTCGAAACCGCGTCAAAGTGCAAGTAGATAAATAGGTACCGCTCCGGGGGGAAGGTAAACAGTGTTTCCGTGTGCTGCTCTGGTTCGCCAGAAGCAGCTTTGTCATGCTGGCCACATGACCTGGAAGCTGTACGCCAGCTCCCTCGGCCAATAACGCGAGATGAGCGCCGCAACCCCAGAGTTGGTCAGGGGTCCCTTTACGTTTACCTTAGCCAAGTCCCAGGTGTACATCACTTTCATAAAAGGAAGGGACCTTAAGGTCCAAGCCAGAGGAGATTCAAGGCAGCCTTCGTACAGCACACCAACAGAGACAATTATTAACAATTCTTACGGCACTCCTTGAGGGGCTCATCCGACCAATCCCTGCAGTCTTTCTTCGCATTGCAGACCTTGTCCATAGTGATACATTCTCCAGAATGGCACTTGAATATGTTTGGTCCTTCACAGGTTGTCACTGTTACAAAAATTAAGAAAGCACGTTTTTAATTCCGTCACTGCATTTCGGACCAATTTCCTTTTCAGTAGCCCTGGGAAAGCTACTGGAGCCAGAGGTAGGGTTGGGGAAAGCTTACAAACACTTGCTTGGGAATAAGCCCCATGGAATTGAGTGAGGCAAGCAAGCAAATACAGTGGTACCTCTACTTACGGATTTAATGCGTTCCGAACGCACATTTGTAAGTCGGAAAAAAAAATGTAAGTCGAATCCCATAGGAATGCATTGGGAGAAAAAATTCATAAGTAGAAGCAACACTATCTAAAAATTCGTAAGTAGAAAAAATCCTATCTGAACCGCATCCAAGATGGCGGACGGAGCTCTATTTGTAAGTAGAAACATTCGTAAGTAGAGTTATTCGTAAGTAGAGGTACAGGGCTTGTGCAGTCAATCCTTCAAAATGCCTTCCCTCTAGGTTGCGGAGCTAGTGTTGGCTTTCGGGCCGTAGCAAAGTCTTCCCTTCTTCACAGATAAGAAATAAGAACCTAATAGTGCAGGCATAGGCAACTTCGGCTCTCCAGATGTTTTGGGACTACAATTCCCATCATCCCCGACCACTGGTCCTGTTAGCTAGGGATCATGGGAGTTGTAGTCCCAAAACATCTGGAGGGCCAAGGTTGCCTACGCCTGTAATAGGGGAAAGCTTTGCGATAAGGGTGGCAGTTCTGAGATCCTACTTTTAAATCCAGTTGTTTTAGAGTGCAATCCTAGCAATATCTACTCAGAAATAAGTCCAATTTAACTCAAGCGGCCTTACTCCCAAGCAAACAGGTTTAGGATTGCAGCAATTCTGGAAGTAAGCTCCATTAAACACACTCTGGCTTGCTTCCACGTAAGCATGCAAAGGGCTGGGGCTGCAAATAGTCTGTCCCGTTTATTTCCATGTTCTGCAACTCAATCCTGTGCTTGTATATTGGGAAGCAAGCTTGAATGGCTAGAATACAGCTGGCCTTCTATATAAACACAGGGCCTGCTGCCTTAGGATCACTGCTGAGACTTACAGATGGGAAGAAAACAGTCCGACCAAGCCCTAACTGGTTCCTAAGTCCAATAGTTAAAATAGCTTCTAAGGTGAAAAAAGGCACCAAACCAAAAAAAAAAGGGGAGCAGTGTGAGGAGAGAAGCAAGTTCTTCTTCTGCTTGCAAACTCTGCTCAAAATTAACAGCTCGTGAGCTGCACTGCCGTGTAAAATGTTGCATATAAAAATCAATCATCTCTCAAAGATTCTCATAGCAGAAACCTGCTGCTGCTTGCTATTAAATGTCTTCTGGGGGTTATTTTTGTCCCACTAATGCCACGATAACATAAATGGCACCACCCCATTTAAGCAGACAGAAATCCTAAGGAGATTTCTCAACAGTCACTGAGCAAACGAGAGAATATGAGCAGATTAAAGGATCTTTACTTGAACAGGAAGAATTTTTAAACTAAGAGCCAGGTTGATTAAACAGTAAAACATCTTCATTTAAATGGGGGGGGGGGGGAGAGAGAGAGCTTTAGATCTCATTTTAAGGGTGTGGCCTATAATCGGGTCGATGTCGTAGTTGTCACAGCAGCGCTGGCTCAAGCCAGGCTTCAGATCTGCCCTAGGACCACCAAACCTGCTTGGGGTTACGTACCGTTAACACAGCCAACCTCGTCGCTCCTGTCTTTGCAGTCAATCTCGTTGTTACACTGCAGGCTCCCGTGGATGCAGGTACCATCATTGCACTGAAATTCATCTGGGCGACATGTGACTTTAGCTGCGGGGGGGGGGGGGGTGAAGAGAGGAAGCAAGAGACTTAGAGAGAGCACCACTATGCTGAGATTTTAATCGCCCAACAGCCTAACTTTTCAGTGTAGAGCAGGGGTCAGCAACCTTTTTCAGCCGTGGGCCGGTCCACCGTCCCTCAAACCACGTGGTGGGCCAGACTATTTTTTTTGGGGGGGGAATGAACAAATTCCTATGCCCTACAAATAACCCAGAGATGCATTTTAAATATAATAATAATAATAATAATAATAATAATAATAATAATAATAATAATAATAATATATTGTTTATACCCTGCCCATCTGGCTGGGTTTCCCCAGCCACTCTGGGCGGCTTCCAACAGAAGAATAAAATAATCAATTAAAGATTAAAAGCCTCCCTAAACAGGGCTGCCTTCAGATGTCTTCTAAAAATCTAGTAGCTGTTTTCCTCTTTGACATCTGATGGGAGGGCGTTCCACATGGAGGGTGCCACTACCAAGAAGGCCCTCTGCCTGGTTCCCTGCAACTTGGCTTCTCGCAGCGAAGGAACCGCCAGAAGGCCCTCGGCGCTGGACCCCAGTGTTTGGGCAGAACGATGGGGGTGGAGACGCTCCTTCAGGTATACTGGACTGAGGCCATTTAGGGCTTTAAAGGTCAGCACCAACACTTTGAATTGTGCTCGGAAACGTACTCATGTAAAGACACACGGTGATTCCCGGACCGACCGCGGGCCGGATTTAGAAGGCGATTGGGCCGCATCTGGCCCACGGGCCTTAGGTTGCCTATCCCTCATGTAGAGTTTAATATGATTCCTCATCACAATAGCTGTCCATGTTGTGAACGGCACCCCAACAGCATGCGAACTGCTGGCCCTAACTGTGGGCAGCAGTGAACAGAAAGCAGTAACACATGTACCTTAACCTCTCATTTAGCCCCTACAACAATTCAAAGTCGTGTCCGACTCTGGGGTTGCGGTGCTCATCTCGCTCTATAGGCCGAGGAAGCCGGCGTTTGTCCACAGACAGCTTCCGGGTCATGTGGCCAGCATGACAAAGCTGCTTCTGGCGAACCAGAGCAGCGCACGGAAACACCGTTTACCTTCCCGCCGGAGCGGTCCCTATTTATCTACTTGCACTTTGATGTACTTTCGAACTGCTAGGTGGGCAGGAGCTGGGACCGAGCAACGGGAGCTCACCCTGTTGCAGGGATTCGAACCGCCGACCTTCTGATCGGCAAGCCCTAGACTCTGTGGTTTATCCCACAGCGCCACCTGGGTCCCTTATATGCACACTAGGGTACCCAGAACTTACCACAGTCTGCCTCGTCCGAGTTGTCTGCACAATCAAAACCCCCATCGCACTGCCATTTCTGATGGATGCATTCGCCACTTCCGCAGTGGAACTCCAGCGGAGAGCAAGGATCGTCTTTCTCCATCTTCCCACAATGCTCGGGCGACTCATCCGACCCGTCCTTGCAGTCCGCATCTTTGTCGCAGGCCCAGAGCTTGGGAATGCACTCCGAGCTGTTGCAGTGAAACATTTCGGGGCTGCAGGTCGGACCAGAGCAGTTTTCTTCGTCGCTGCCGTCCTCGCAGTCGCGGTCTTCGTCGCAGACAAAACTCAGGGCAATGCAGTTCCCATCTTTGCACTGGAACTCGCTGTCGGCGCAATGTTTAGGGGCTGCAAGGGCAAAAGACAAGAGCGTCAAGTCACACGTTCTGGGCCTGCAGGCTGGGTCAATGGTTGCAGTAGGAATCCTGCCCTTTTAAAAACAGCGTGATCAATAAACGAATGGCTTTTACCAAGTAACAAATGACTTGTTATTATTTATTGAATTTATATACCGCCCTATACCCAGGGGTATCAGGGTGGTTCACAGAATAAAATCAAGATATAAAACCACAAAATACATAATAAAAAAACCCAATATTTCCCCCCCCCCCAAAAAAATCCACATTTTAAAAGGGTATAGGATATCAATCAGATCAACCGAAGGCCTGGTTAAAAAGGAACACTTTTGCCTGGTGCCTAAAGGTGTATAATGAAGGTGCCAGGCGAACTTCCCTGGGCAGAGCATTCCACAGACGGGGGGGGCACTGCAGAGAAGCCCCGTTCTCGTGTTGCCACCCTCCAGACCTCTTGAGAAGGCACACGAAGGAGGGCCTCAGAAGATGATCTCAGGGTCCAGGTAGGTTCATATGGAAGGAGGCGGCCCTTGAGGTACTGCAGTCCTGACTTAGGGGCATTGCAGTCTAAACCAATTCATTTAGATCTTTCCCAACTGCCTTTCAGTTAAAATTTCCAAGGCGGTTTAAAGGGAAGGATAGTGGGGGTTGTATACAAGCTGCTGCAGCTATAGGCACTTGAACAGGCACCCTCAACTTTGGCCCTTCATATGTTTTTGGCCTACAACTCCCGTGATCCCTAGCTAGCAGGACCAGCGGTCAGGGATGATGGGAATTGAAGCCTCAAAACATCTGGAGGGCAGAGGTTGAGGAAGCCTGCACTAGAAGACAACAGATTAATCTCAGCTGCTTCCCTTTGATAGTTTTTTCTTAGTCTCGCCCCCCCCCCTTTAAAAAAAAGTACCCAAAAAGGGAAATCATGGGTCTGGAGGTCTGGCTGCTATATCCGTTTTCCTAGACTACAAAAGGACAGAATAGATGAAGTTCTGTGCTATGGAAGCAACTCTTGAAAAGCAACATGAAAGCTTTAATTGAGCGGCTACAGACAGGCAAAGATATCAGCTCTTTTATTTGCCAATAAAGATTACTGGTCACGCAGAGGCTCTAGGCTGCCAATTCAGTTAC